>NC_056747.1:76302089-76572089 GCF_019279795.1 Protopterus annectens | reverse complement strand
TATACATAGACACACACACACACAGATATATAATATATATATATATATATATATATATATATATATATATATATATATATATATATATATGGGTTTATGTCACTTAATCAACATCCCCAAACACAGAGTGTGAAATAATGTACCCTTTTTACAATTATGAGTGCCCAGTTTCTTTTCTCTTCAAGCTGTTTTTCTAAGCTAGATTAATGAACCAGTTTACTGAAATAATATTAAGGAGAATATGTTATGGTGTGATGGGAAGTTTAAGATTCTGTTTGATTTCACAAGAACATTCGCTGAGAGTAGACAGATGTTGCTTTACTAATGGCCTAAATTTGCTGAGATGGTAATAACTTCTGATTTGCAGAGTTAGCAAATTGCAGAGCTTAGGGATACAAAAAAAAAAAACAATCTGAAAATCTGATAATGACTTAAATTACTACTAAAAAGTTGCATGAACAGAGCTAGGTTTCTGGCAAGAATCCACATAGTAATTTGCCATGCAAGGAGAGGCAGGTATTGAAGGAGGCAAATAGACCTGCAAGTGGAAAATCTTATTTTTGCAAGGAGGTTTTCTAGGTGGTGGCTCACTGATAGCAGAAGGCCCAGTATTGTGTCTACCTCTGGTTTTGAAATATTTGTGTAAGCTACTCAACAGTGGCTCATTTTTTGGCTTTATCAAAGCCAGTTTAACTTGTCTGTCCATGGATCCCCCTTTTGTCTCTTTTTGTGGTCAGTTTATGAAAGGAGTGTTGCTTTTGAGATCTTCTCAGAAGCAAATTCCTCCTCCTTGATAGCTTAGCTTTGTTCTTGAAAATTTGACCTTATCTCCTTTTAACCTTGCCTTTCAAGCCTGTTTCAAGCTCAGCACTTGGAATACTGTTTTGCTTGTTATTCTGCCATATGCAAGATGAGTCTGTGAGCTGCAGGTTGCCATGGTGGGCTAACTTTATCTGATTTTCCACAAGTACAAGGCTGTTTTCAATGCTGCCCTTTACATCACCCATTTAATGCTTAAGGTTGTTTCTGAATTTATCATGAATCTAGCCATCTATCTCCCAGTTGTCTTTCCAGAACCTAAAAACAGAGAAGATACAATTCTGCATACCTTGCTTATGCACAGGCAACTCATGTACTGCCTTGACAGAACTGAGGCCTTCAGGAAAGTTGAGCACCTGTTTTTTTTCCAATTCTGGGGCAAAAAGAGTCAACCTGCCTGTAAGCAAATGATTGCTCATTGGTTGTCCTCTGTTATTGTTTTTTTGTTATTCCATGAATAGTAAATCTATTGAAGCAAGGTTACTGCACATTCCACCAATGTCTTATTTTCTTCAGTGGCATATTGGAAAGGAGGGAACTCCAGAAGCAGATATCAACCTGCTTCTATGTTCATACCTATACAAAGCACTACAAACTGGATTCTTTCTCAAGTTCAAGAGCAGGCCATTCTCCAGGGGTTCCCGGATGCTTATCCTTCCTTCACCCAGGTAAGGTAAACTTTGGAAATCTACCCATATGATAGTGGGCCATGTGAATGATAAACACTACAGTTGCACAACTAGATCTTACCTGTAACAATAGATGTTTGAATTTCACACTGCCTCAATGGTAGCACCCACCTGCAATTCCTCTTATTTTGTATATAGTTTTGACAGTATTTAGCCTTACTGTGCTGCTGGTTTCTGGCAGTATTTGCATTTGGTCCTTCTTTGTCCTTACTTAGCACTAAAAGCTTGAACAACTGACTTTTTATGACAGGTATTGAGCTTCTTTTGATGGGAGGGACTTAGCCAATCTCCTATCCCAGAGAGTTAGAGGATGGGATTCTGATCTCTGGAAAGATGCCATTGTGGGTTTGTGCAGACAAAGAACCTATACGCCAGTGAGGCAGGGTGAAATTAAACACCTACTGTTGTAGACAAGTAGGATTTCCACAACTGTTCTTTACACAGAATTTAGTGAAATGTAGGGTTAAATGAGGTGAGCAACACAGGAGAGTGAGAGCCATTTTAATGCTTTTTGTGTGCACATTGTATATGTATTAGGGCATATGAACTGCAATCTTTGAAATGTGTTTTGGTACTCATTAACTCATTCTTTTTCATATATTCACTTTATCCATTTTCACAAAGGGGGCAAAGCATATTGTAAGACTTAGTGGATCACAAGGGAAAAATCTTAATCATGAACAGGACACTAGTCTGTTGCAAGACTCACATAAAACACACGCACATGCAGTCAGATACAGCATGTGCTCTTTGGAACAATTTGATTGCTAGCTAATTCATGTACAGCATGTCTTTGAGTATGAGAGAGGAAACTGCAGCACATAGCCAGAAACTACAGAGACACTGGGAGGACATATAAACACCACACAGGAGGCACCCCATCCAAGAACCAGACTGTAATAATTTTAAGTGCTACATGGTGCCACCCAGCTTTATGGTATGGTGTTCATAATTTGTTTATTTTAAATAGCTGAGGAGTGTGTCAGAAATATATGGCAAAAGTTCTTTACTGTTTATATCTTATGTGGGATGGCTCTCTTTCATATGCAGTTTCCAATGCTCTGGTATGCCTTGCATTCTATATATTACACAGAAACTTCACTATTCCATTCCAAAATTTTTTCAGTGAGGATAGCAAAGTATCATCATTTTAACCTGAGCTGATAGGACTTTCAGTTTCACCACTGACAACATCATTGCCAACTTAGTGTTCTAAATCAAATGGCACATACTGCAAACCAATCTCATTAATGTTTTCCCTGGAAAACCCAGGAAAAGTAGTTACTAAGAACTTGAAGCATGTATGACTTACTGGTTGAAAACCAGGAGTGGCCATGTTACCATCATTACCATTCTTTTCCTCACAAATGCATTGATAAAGGCAATGGATGAAAGATAAATTGTTGCTGTAATATCTAGTGACCCTTATGGTCCAATTTATGTAACTGTAAAATAAAAAAAATATTTTTGACAGGTCTGGGAAAGCAGCAATACACTTTTTAGCTATGTCTGACAGTAATATTAGTGCCAGCACAGCAATGAGGTCTAAATCCATGCTGGGATGGACTGATAAAATGATAGGATTGGTGGTGCTTAAGGAATTGTTTCCCTATGGCTTTCTGTAAGAGCTTTAATAAAAGCAAAAATAGAAGTGTTGATGTGAAGTCACTAAGTGCGACATTTGTCTTACCTATATGAAATGAAAAAACTGTGTGTTTCTACTAAAGCAGCAAGGTATAGGACGTGGTGTATGACCAAGTAACACAAAACTGGTTAGGCAGGGGTAGACTGCTCCATTTAAAGGAATTTAAGCAGGATAAGGGCAGCAGGTGGTGAGTCATGTGGTTTTATCTTCATGTACAAGGAGGTGATAGACTGTATGCTCAAAGAATGAACACTGAATGGGTGCCACTAAAGAGCAGTAGTAAGTCTTTATACATTATAAAGACATGTTATGTTTATAGTTTTAGGGGTGCAGATGCTAAGAAATAGAATTAAGCTTTCCCTGCCTATAGCAAATGATGTTCATATATGTGGAACGCATACATGATGCTTTATGAAATATAACAATACTGCAGCACCAATACAGAGTGTGTGTGTGTGTGTGTGTGTGTGTGTGTGTGTGTGTGTGTGTGTGTGTGTGTGTGTGTGTGTGTGTGTGTGTGTGTTTATCAATCCAATAAATGTTATACCTGTGGTAGTAACTTCGTTATCATACAAGTGTGTGACATTAGTCTTGTTTCACAGGACATTTATGTTTTGGTTATTCCCTTGCATTTTTATTACCTAGATTTAAACAATTTAGTAGAACCAGCTTATGTTCATTAGTAAGCCAATAATGTTTGAAAATGGCTGCAAAACAGTAGTTACTTGGTAGGCAAAATGGATTTGTATGATATCTCCATGTTTTATAGCTTTAGAGATGCATAATTAGGATATAAATGTACCTAGAGTGATAACATTGTTTTAGAGGTTTATTTTTTGTGTGTGTATTATGTGTAAATCTGATTTTATTATTTAATAATTTATCTTTATGTGAGCTATTTAATTTTTCTTGTACAATATGCATTACTTGCTGGAGTTATTTGAAAAACTGAGTGAATGTTTGTTGAAAGTGTAAAGTAATAGAATGATTATGATAGTAGATGTAGTATATGTTTATATATCATATGTAGGCTTAGATGTGGTATAAATGAAGTAACAGACTAAGAAGAGAAATAGTATAGCTAGTGTTGAGGCTCATCTTTCAGAGTCAAAGATAGAAACATTTTGTTACATGGCAGATGGGTTCATAATATGATTTACAAAAGCTGGTGTATACTGTAGTGGCTATTCCCTAGGTGGGAAGATGGTTGGACAAGTGGGACAACACAACTTTGGGTATTTTTTCCATGTGAAGATTAAACCACTTTTGTGCTTACAAAATATGATGTTAAGTTGTCTATTTCGCCTTCATTCTTGCTGGTTGGGTTCGGAGCTGACTAGGCCATCTTCAAAAGCTAGAGAGCTGCTTACTGGCTCGAGGCCCCCCCTATATCCCATGATGCCTGGCGCTAGATACCCAGATCTCGTTTGCCACTTCTGCTGCGAGGTTGTTCTACTGGCTCAGGTCCTATAAGCTTTATTGTTATTGTATTTTTCTTATCAAAACTATAATTGTTAGTGTAGAATTAGTCATTAGTTTAGACTTTTGTATTTGTAGCTAGTTTCTTCCTTAGATAAGACCGTTACCTTTCCCCAAGAAACTCGTTTATGTTAGAGAGTTTCCCCTCCCCCCTTCTCTCCCTTTTCCTCAGAAAGGTTCTTTCCATTTTAGTTAGAGGTTAACCTTTCTCTCAATCTCCTTTCAAAAAAAAAATTCTTCTATTAATCATTGTTAGTAGGCAGAGGGGAAACTGGACCACCCTAAGCCCTTCCGAGGATGAGTCGGTATTCCTGGACGCGTTTGGATCCCAACCTTCCACCTCCTGGGTGTCTCCGCCTTTTGACCCACTGATGTCTGTGGTGGCTCGGAAGGTGTGGAGGGCTCCAGACACAGTGGAACCGACCCCTAGAAGACCTGCCAAGTTCATTACTGCCCCGAAGGACAAACAGTTCTTGACCAAGGGTGTCCCCGTTGATGCCATGGTGGTAGCAGCGGCCACAAAGAAGGAGTTGGCTGAAACTTCATCTGTCCATCCCCCTAACAGAGTCCAGGATGATGGACAGATATGGGAAGCGGATGTTCTCTTCAGCGACCTTTTCCATGTGGTCCCTGAATTACCTGTGCCACTTTACCCGTCTTCAGAGGGATCTCCTGAAAGAATTTGGAGATACCCTCCAAGATCCATCAGCTGAGGGGGCCCAGACTAAGGCAGCCCCCCAGCTGGCGACTCTTAATTCAGTGGTAAACTCCTCCATGAGGCTCATTTCATATGCAGCCAATGGTGTGAGTAGAGCCGCAGGCACAGGCGTGGCCCTAAGGAGGCATGCTTGGATGCGGCTATGTAACTTTGCGGAACCTTTCAGAGCGTCTTTCACCAACACCCCTTTTGATGGTTCCTCTCTTTTCGGATCACAGGTGAAAGATACCCTTATCAGGTGTGAGCAGGAAGGCAAGACTCCCTCTGCCGTAGGAGTCCATTTTTCCACTCCTTCCAGACCATATCCTAAGGGTCAGAAGAGTGGAAAGATGTGGTTCCGGAAATCCCAAGGAGCCTTGCCAGACACACGTGGTGAGTTTCCCTCCAGGGGCAGAGGAGGAAACAATAACAGACACTGCCCTCGTGGCAGAGGGGCTCCGCAAAACCAGGGCAGCAGAGAATCTTTCTCTGACCAGCCCTTCCAGCATCCCTGAAGGGTTGCCCGGCTGCTCACCTCTGGAGGCAGTCGGGGGAAGATTATTGCTGTACCCAAGAGCCTGGCAAGACATAACACAAGACAAATGGGTACAGTCCGTCATATCCGGAGGCTACAGAATTACCTTCATTCGCACCCCCTTAAGGTCAAACAAGTCCCTTCCAGATGTTCCACCCAATATAAGGGATCAAGCAGTGCAAGAAGTCTTAAAACTGCTAAGAAAAAGGGCCATCCAGCAAGTCCCAGCAGATCAAGGATCCGGAATTTACTCAAGGTTCTTTTTGGTACCAAAAAAGACAGGGGACTGGAGACCCATTTTGGATCTCAGCAGACTAAACAAGTCTGTACAAAGAACGAAGTTCCGGATGGTCACGTTTCAGTCCATTTTACCCTTTCTGGGTCAGGACAATTGGATGTGCTCCATAGATCTTCAGTATGCGTACTACCACATCAAAATGGACAGATGCTCCTGAAGATTCCTTCGCTTCTGGCTGGGAGCCAGCCATTATCAGTTCAGAGCTCTGCCCTTTGGTCTCACCACAGCCCCCAGGGTGTTTACCAAATGTATGGCAGTAGTTACTGGTCACCTGAGACGGCAAGGATTCCAGGCGTTTCCATATCTCGATGACTGGCTCCTCACTGCTACCACCAGACATCACCTTCTGTGAGCCAGAGACTGCACCATCAACACTTGCTCCAGGCTAGGTATCACAATAAATTTTGAAAAGTCTGCATTGTCACCCTGTCAGTCTATCACCTTTATAGGCGCAAATTTAAATACCAAAGACATGTTAGTGAGCCACCCACCAGACAGGGTGTTAGTGATTCCTCAGCATGTCAAGGTTTTATTAGCATGCAAAAGGATTCAAGCCAGGTTTGTCCTTCTAACGCTAGGTCTCATGGCAGCAGCGATCGTACTTGTCCCTCTAGCTCGGTTTCACATGAGGATTCTCCAGTGGTTTCTTTTCACCCAATGGTCCTTCCAGCAACTTCCCATGTCTTACACGATTATGATCACTCAGGCATGCAAGAAGCATCTTGCATGGTGGATGGTCTCCACATCAGTGCTCCATGGCAGACCATTTGTTTTCCCCCCTCCAGTGGCTACAGTGACCACGGACACCTCCCTGATCGGGTGGGGAGGGCATTATCAGGGCAAAACAGTTCAAGGCACCCGGCAACCTCACGAGTATCATCTGTACATAAATGTCTTGGAGATGAGGGCTGTGCTCTTAGTGTTGGAGGCTCTTCAGGACTCTCTTCCTACCGGGACCATTGCAGTTCAAACAGGCAATATATCCGTAGTGTGGTACATCAACAAGCAGGGCGGAACCAGGTCCTACCCCCTATGTCGAAAAGCACTCAGACTCTGGCAGTGGGTGATCTCTTCCCAACATTTTCTGATTGCAATGGACATCCCTGGGTGGTCCAACGTCATAGCAGACAGGCTCAGCAGAGCAATTCTCATGCCTCATGAGTGGTCTCTGAACCAGGTAGTTGCGGACCAAATCTTCCACAAATGGGGCCAACCTTGCTGCGACCTTTTTGCAACTTCCTTCAACAGCAAGTGCAGCAATTTCTTCTCTCTCCTTCCACTTCCCGGGCATTCCCCCAGAGATGCTCTAGCCCACGATTGGCCCCAGGGACTTCTTTATGCATTCCCTCCCTTCCCCCTCATACCGAAGCTAATTCAGAAGGCTACCGTTTTGGGTTACAAAATGATCCTCATTGCTCCTTACTGGCCTCAACAAATATGGTTTCCGTTCCTGCATCGCTATCTTCTCGAAGAGCCTTGGACTCTGGACCTAGTTCCAGACCTCCTGATTCATCAGTCGGGTGGGCTGCACCAATCCCTGCACTCTCTCCAGCTCACAGCTTGGTTGCTCCACTTCCAACTTTAGCCAGGCTCCCAGATATCTGCCCTTCTGTGCGCAAAATCCTTTTGTCATCACACAAGTCTATGACCAGAAAAACTTATGCTAGTAAGTGGAAACGTTTTTCTTCCTGGGCAGAGGCAAAAAGTATAGACCCCTTTTTAGCCCCCGTACACTCCATTTTGGAATTTCTCATGGCGCTCTTCCATGCTGGGTCTGCTTCCACTACAATTAGAGTTCAGTTAGTGGCAATTTCAAATTTTCACATTGGCCTGTCGGAAAACAATATCATGTCCCATAAGCTGTGTAAAGCCTTTCTCAAATGAACCACTCTGCTCAGGCCCCCAGTGAGAGATCCTCCACCACCGTGGGATCTAAATTTGATTTTAGCTTTGCTAATTTTGCCCCCTTTCGAACCTGCAGCTTCTTGTTCACTGAAGTTCTTATCTTGGAAAACCCTTTTTCTGGTAGCTATTACTTCAGCCAGAAGAGTTTCTGAACTACAGGCTCTTTCTATCTATCCCCCATATCTCGTGTTCCACAATGACAGGGTTGCTCTTAGGACTAATCCTTCCTTCCTTCCTAAGGTCTCTTCAGAGAGTAACTTGAATCAGTCCATAGACCTTCCTGTGTTTTTCCCTAACCACTCCAACAGGGCAGATTATAAGTTGCTTCAGTTAGATGTTCACAGGCAGCTATGCTTTTATTTACATAGAACCAAAGATATTAGAAAATCAGATCAACTGTTCCTGTCTTATGCAGTAGGTAAACAAGGTCTTCCGGTCTCCAAGGTAACCTTATCCAGGTGGTTGTCTTCTATCATCACATTCATATACCAACTCAGGAATAAAGAATTACCAGTCAAACCAAAAGGTCACTCCACCAAAGCTTTAGCCACTTTGGTGGCTTTTCAGGCTAGGTTGCCCATGGAATCTATTTATGCTGTGGCTACATGGGCCAACCCACATACTTTAATTTCGCATTACAAGTTGGGTTTGGTTTCCAGGAGCAGAGCTGATTTTGGTTCCACTGTTCTGAAGAGTTTTTTCTGATGAGCCACCCAGGATTTTAGGTGCTAGGGACGCTGTCCCAACCAGCAAGAATGAAGGCGAGATAGACAACTTAACATAAAGAAGTTATTTACCTACCATAACGTTCCATGTTAGTTGTCTTCTTCTTTCTTAAGGCCCCACCCTCCATCCCCCTATCCTAGTGGACCGAGAAGAGTTCTTCTTGATTTGCACTGACTGAGTCTTCCCTGGCTATTTCTTCTGCTTAGTAGTCTCTCCAGTAGGATTTATGCATTCTAAGATAGGATTCCTTTATTATTATGTCTGCAGTTAGACTTACCAGATGAGATCTGGGTATCTAGCGCCAGGCATCATGGGATATAGGGGGGCCTCGAGCCAGTAAGCAGCTCTCTAGCTTTTGAAGATGGCTGAGTTGGAGCCGTGGATTGGCTCCGAACCCAACCAGCAAGAAAGAAGGCGAGAAGAAGACAACTAACATGGAACGTTATGGTAGGTACATAACTTCTTTTTCTATCGGTTCATAGAAGCTGAAAAGCGGAGATAAGATAAACATGTAGCGGACAAAGCAAGGAGACTTATTTAGATATCCCTCTTTGGTACCACTGAAACATTCCACATCCCTCCTTATTTTACTTTGAGAGGGGGTTAAACAGCAGGAACCTTTAACATTCACCAGCAGTGGCCACATCAGTAGGTGTCTTGCCCACTTGGTTATTTAAATATACAGCTGTATCGGAAACAAAGCAATAGTTCTAAAGTCAAACCACTTAATACCTGCTTTATTATTATACCTGCAGTAGGTAACCTTAATATCTAACAGAATCTTTAATTGACTCTATTGGTGTGAAATCAACAACCTTGTCAGAAGATGTCCGTCTTTCAGCTACTAAGCTATTTAACCTCCACAAGCTCTATCTCTCTCTGTAAGGTATTTATGACTCCCAGTTAACCCTTGAATGGTTGGAACTGGGTATTTCAAAGGTTGAATATACAGCTGAACCCAATATATACATTTTATAACAGGGGAAGATCACTGATGTGACAAGGATTGCAGCTACAATAAAAGGGAGAAAAAAATGCACCTTAGTATACAAAAGCTGTAGACAGTTGTAGTATAGTAATTTGTCTAATCTGAGAGCAATGGTGCAGTGTAAGAAGTAAACTGATAAGCAGAGGAACAGTGAAATTGAAAAAGACATAAAGATGACAGGATAGATTCAGGGATTAAGCAGTAAGAAGAGGCATAGCAAACTGTAAAATAAAGGCAGTCCATACACAAATATCAGCATTTACAGGGTACAGATACAACATAGCAGGGATAGCTCATATCAGTCGAGTAGGTCCTCATGTAATTAAAGCAATTGTAATAAGTGAATTTTCAGGTGCTGTACAGTAGTCAAAATGCCAATATGACATATTTCTCTCAGATCACACACACCGCAAGGCAGTCCTGTTTGTTTTGTGGATATGCAGGAGGTCCATCAGAGTGGGCTCTGACAATTCCTTTTATGCCAAACATAGATCACCCCCCACAACAGCCTATAGGAGACAGAATACACGGATAGGACCTTGAGATGGTCTGCATACGACATGTTACTTATGCTCTGTATTCTTGTAATATGGAACCTCTGTGGATGTTACAGTTGTTGGATATTCTTGGTTAGGTACATATCCAAAGGGGTCATTATACTCAATGATAGACCTAATGAATGCTGAATACAGTGGAATAATGACTTACTTAGATACCATACCTTTGTTTATAAGTTGCACAACATAGAATGATTTTTCTCACTATTGTAGACACATGATGGTCAAAGACTAGATTACTATGTGTGTCCAGAAGTCCCTGACTATTGGGTCATCTCCTAGGGGTATGTTGTCAATATGATAATTACCAGGGATAACCAGAATTACCTGTTCTAAAGACTTAAACCTTGCCTGTGATATAAATAAGACCTGATGGAGAGGCAGGTATGTATCCCAGAGACTACCCACTTTCTAGAACAGCCTCCCCATCTATGTTAAATAGAGTTCCTCCCTAACCCAATTCAAGTGTAACTTGGATAGTTGGGTGGGGAACAAGAAATTCATCCCTGGTTTGGCACCTATGTCTCTAATGGACACAGGCAGCCTGTAAATATTTCATATCAAAGTCCTTGCTTACACTTATCAAGGGTGCCAGAACTTATGAGAGATTTGGGATGCATGGCTAGGCTTAAGAAGGCCCTTGTGGTTATTAGCCTACTAAACACCTAGGAACCTCTAAGTGTACCTTTTCTCAAGTACAGATTGACAGTTTCTAGGCTGTGTCAGCTGTTGATGTGCTCAATTACTATGAGGTGAGACTTAAATATCAGTGTTGCTTTTCTGTTAAATATTTGGATGATCCAGAGGTTGCATCTGGGATGTAATAATACCGCTGACTTACTAATGCTTCTCAACATTGCTATTGAATTAGGAGTTTTTTTGACTGCGTTTTTTCTTGATGTTTGGTGGAGATGTGAAATAAATAGCTCCAGTTTCTGTCGCAGTTCCCCTGCTGAGATGGTATAGGAGAGATTGTGTCTTTGGTCTGATCTGTTGGCTGAAGATTTGTCTGGGACTCGCACTGTTCTTTTTTTGTTTTCCTCACCTGCAAGATAGGCTATAAGTCAGAGCTCTGCTCAGTGGATGGGGGGTAAGGGGTGGGGGGAAGCATTTTATCTTTCTGGTGAGTTAGAGTTGTATGCCCCATTTTTCCTTAATAGAGTTATTTGGCACTTGACCTCTGAGGTCAACACATTTTATATAATTTTACTTTCTGGGCAATATTTGTCTTTTTATTGTTTTGTTTTCATACAGGGCTTTTGCATATTAAAAGCATTTGCACAAGTGATAGAGCGACTAATAGATATGGGAGCTGTGTTCATATATCTTGTAAAGAACAACTTATACCTGACAGTTAAGGTTTTGTTCCTATAGTATCACGGATTCCTTCAGTTTAGTATAGTTTACAACTGGGGAATCTTCTGCATTTGCTTTGCCTACTTAAATACTTTCTGCCTGCTTTGCCAAGCTTCCTGCCTGTCAAACTAAGGCTGAGGAAGTCTGAAAGGGCGAAAACACACATATCTTTAAACGTGTCCTGAATGCCAAATTGAGGGTTTGGATTCAAGGCATTAAGAGGAAGTGGGGTGTGAAGTAGGGTGTGAAATTTCAAAATGTTTGGAAAATTTGTCTGATAGAGGTTGCTCTTGAGGGTTGATGGTTCAGGTGCAGTGGAGTTTACCTTACTTTCTCTCAAAGCTTAGACGCTTGGACAAAAGGATTAGAGTTGCTGGTGAAAGTTCAAGATACTTGTATAAGCCTCTACATCTGAGTGGTTTGGTGACCTGCATGATTGGCTAAGATCCTGAGTAGGCCTGATATAATTAAGAATGTGATCTAACTCAAAGCTAAGGAGAATATGTTTTCTACAATAGGTCTTCATCAGCGGATTAGGCAGATTATGGTGGACGTCATATCTGAGCAGTCACTACAGGGAGAAAAGTTATTGCATTCTTTTATTAAAACACTGCTTTGCTATCCCTAAGTGTGATAAAATTCCTTAAGAAGGAATAAGTTGCAGGATCCAATGGACTTCCAGAATCAGCGCTAGTTATACTGCTGGGGGTATGTAATCCTCTTTTACCAGGGATTACTAAGAACTAGTGGAAACTAAGAACCTACTTGAACTGCAACACAATATCCAAACCAATGAACAACAACT
This sequence comes from Protopterus annectens, assembly GCF_019279795.1. NCBI lineage: Eukaryota > Metazoa > Chordata > Ceratodontiformes > Protopteridae > Protopterus > Protopterus annectens. Next base: position 76,559,590 of record NC_056747.1, on the reverse strand, counting down.
TACAAGATGGAGACATCCACCCTAACCCTGGCCCTATCAACCCTTCGCCTTTTACTTCTAAAACTAAACTCAACAATACTCTCCTAATAGGACATCTTAACATTCAAAGCATAAACAGTAAGGTACCTCACCTTCATGCTCTCCTAGATATCCATTCTTTTGACATTCTCTGCCTCTCAGAGACCTGGCTTAAGCCTGACACTAAAGATACAGAAATCATACCCCAAGGCTATAATATTGTTAGACTTGACCTTACTAAACATAAAGGTGGCGGAGTAGCAATTCTTTTTAATAATCAACTAAATATCTCCACCCTAACAATAGACCCAACCCAGGATAGCAAAGTAGAAGCCATTATGATCAAACTTCACTTGAACACCAAGAAATCCCTTAACATTATCTGTATGTATCTACCCCCAGGTAATAACATACCCATTTTAGAAGCCTTTCTTAGCTGGGTATCTACAACCCACCCCCAAGAAACTATAATTCTAGGCGACTTTAATATAGACTGGAACAGCATAAATGCCAAAAGTCCTACTTCCCATATGAACCTCCAAGGCTTCACCCAAACCATTACCTCAACTACAAGAATCAATAAGCCTAATAATAAAGAAAGTGTTCTAGACTGGATACTGATAAATAATACCAAACATACCTACAAAGTAGGAACCCTGCCAGATGATGTCAGTGACCACTCCTTGACTTATATAGCAAGAGAAAAAACTGACCTTACAAACCTCCCTAATACTAGAAAAATACGTTCCACAAAACAGTTTAACGTAGACTTATTTCAAAAGGAACTTAGCGAATGCAACTGGAATCTCTTAAAACTACTCCCTCTTGATGATGCAATATTATACTTTAACACTAGTTTCTTATCCATACTAAATAGACATGCTCCTGAGCGTACCATTAGAATGAAGTCCAATATAGCCCCATGGCTCTCAAGAGAAACCAAAAATCTAATTCTCTCCAGAAATAAAAAATGGACTAAATGGAGATGTTATAGAAATAATCCTGATCTGCTTCACTTTCGCCAGCTAAGGAACCTTACTAAAAAAGCAATAATTGCAGACAAAAAAAACTTCTACTGCAAACTTCAACAGACTCATCATAACAATCCCAAGGCCTTCTGGTCCTCAGTAAAACTCTTGTCCCCAGGTTCAGCTAAAACACCTAGCCCTCTTAACGCAGACCCAGACACCCCTCTCTTAACTGCTAATGCTTTCAACCTATTCTTTACTGAAACTATTCATTCCCTAACTAAGCAAATGAACATCAAAAACTCAAACTCCTCTCATATCCTAGCTGATTCTTCCCCTAACTTTAAACTACAACCTATCTCAACCTCGTTCATCTATAAACTCATCCATAAACTCAAGCCTTGTACCCCCTCTGCTGATAACCTCCCTTCTCTTTTTCTCCAAAAGGCTGCAAAAGTAATCGCATATCCTATTTCCATTCTCATAAACAGGACAATCCAAGAGGGAACCATCCCAGACATCTGGAAAGTGTCTTACATTATCCCTTTACACAAAGGTGGCAACTCTATCGACTATTCTAACTATAGACCAATCGCACTCCTTTCTCCATTAGCAAAAATCATGGAAAAATGTATACACCAGCAACTTCTAAATCATCTCTCCTTACATAACTTAATAGCCAACTATCAACATGGTTTTAGACCTCATCACAGTACTACCACTGCTCTTCTTTCCTTTGTAGACACCATCAATAGGAACCGCAACAATAACCTTCTCTCTTCTGCACTATTTATTGATCTTTCTAAAGCATTCGACATGGTTAACCACTCTATATTAATCAATATACTCACATCCCTCTCCTTTGACAACCTTGCCATTAAATGGTTTACATCTTATCTTAGCAATAGACAACAAGCAGTTCTTTGGGGAAACCAAACTTCCTCTCAATTACCTGTAAACATTGGAGTCCCTCAGGGCTCAATTCTCGAACCTCTTCTTTTCACCCTATTCATCAATGACCTACATCTAGCAATTCCTCAAGCAACCGTCATACAATATGCTGATGACTCCACCCTGATTTGCTCAGCATCTTCTTCTTCAGAACTTCATTCTCTTACTCAAAGCATCTTCAACACTGTTGAAACATGGTTTTCTAAATGCTACCTTCTTCTTAATGCCAAAAAAACTAAACTTCTCCTCTTCACCCCCACCTCTAGGTCCCCACCCCTTGATTTCACTATTTCATCCAACAATGCTACTGTCATTTCCCCTGAACCAACAACAAAACTATTAGGAATAACTATTGATAACAATCTCTCTTTTGATCAACACATTAACAACACTATTAAAATAGTAAACAGAAAAATTGGGTCCTTATATAGAATCAAACCCTTCCTAACTGCTTCTGCCAGAGCCAAAATTGCCCACTCCCATCTTATGTCTACACTTCTCTATGCTTCTCCAATCTTCACCAACCTCAAGAAAGCCAACCTTAACAAACTTGCCACATCCTATAACAACATTGCCAGATTTGCCACTGGCAACCCTTACAGAACACACCACTGTGTGAACCTGAAACAACTAGGATGGGTGGAATTTCAAAACCTTTTGCTTATTCCCCAACTCAACATTGCTCATAAATTACTCTACCAGCCCAATAACACCCCTATTCTTTCACAACTTTTAATCCCTTATAATAATCTCAACTCCCTTAGATCTTCTAAAAAACTCATGGCCTGCCTTACAAAGTCCAATAACTCAGCCTGTGACTCCCTATTCTCTAATACAATTGGAAGGAGCTGGAATCTGCTACCCAGTGAAATCACACTAATCACATCTTTACAGCTCTTCAAACAAGAAATTAAGAATTACTTACAAAGTCATTGGCTCTGTTCCTGTATTAAGCCTGACTAATCTTCCTACCTACATTTGTTATCCTCCTCCTCAATTTTCCTCCACTCTCTCAATTTTTTTTTTATAACTGTTTTTCTAACCCTTTTTTCCTTTACCTCTCTTTGGCTTATATCCAACAGGTCTTTTTGCTTTTACTGTTAACATTCCTCTCTTAGATTGCTTCCATTCTTACCCACTTATAGTTATATAGCTCTCTTTCTCTGGTAATTACCCCTTTGCTACCTCTAACTCCCTTTGTACAATGACTTGTCACCCTATATTCACACTGTCATCTCATCCTTCAACATGGATTTTTGATACTTATACAAATTATAATTTTGATATATTTTCTTAATTAAGTTTTTATTTTGACATTGATATTGCTGTTTGTTATTGTTGATATTGCTTTTTGATTGTATGTTTTTTGCTTTTTATGTGTATTTCTGTGTGGATCTTTTCTCCCCGGGCCTCTACTGAAAATGGAAATATATCCAGCTAGACTAGCCCGGTCAACAAATGTAAAATAAAATAAATAAATAAATAAAATAATTAAGAAAGAGCTCCCCATTCCCTGAAAGTGGTTTTAATCACCATGTTTTTTAAATTTCATAAGCATAAGCAATCTCAGGTAGTTATTACCCTATTTCATTGTAGATGTCATCTGCAAGTTGTTGATTGTGATTGGCATACAAATTTCATCTCTGATGGCAATGCTGATTTATACAGAATAAATGATGCATGCCAGTGATTGTACACAGTGTGATATGGTCTTCTTGCAATTGCCCTCTATGAAGGATGTTCCAGTATTAGTATTGTGACTGGATACACCAAAGGCCTTTGACAATGTTATCTTTGAAATTTCCGTGTGCAACAGTATTAATCTTTCGTCTCCCTAAGAATGTCATTTTGCTTTACAAAACTTGCATACTGGAACTGTTAATATTGTTAATTCTGGCCTATGTACATCCTCCCAAAATATATCTTACTTATAGAACTAGAGAATGTTGCTCAATTCCTCCCTTTTGTTGCATTTTGTTGCCTTAATAGTGGAGGGTTGAGGTGAACAGGGTAGGAAGCTATTAAGTCTTTGGAACAGAAAATAAACCCTATGGCCCCCTCAGTTATTAGTGCACAAAAGATGTGTTAATTGTAGTTCCTCTATCACATACATTCATTAGAGACTTGATTTTAGAGTATGACAGTGATCACGCTTTGCCAAGCCCTTTTAGATGGAGGCATTCCATCACCTGTGTGGTCCACGACTTTTGCCACTACACAATCAGTGGAATAACACTGGTGTTTTAAAAAATGCTCTCCACAAATCATTACACTGTACATGAAATAAGCTGCAAGATGAATCTGAATAAAGGCTGCAGACCCATGCAAAAAACTGAGAGACAAAAAGTATCCTAAGGATAATAAATTCATAGGTGTTTACTACGCTAATGACCACAAGGGCCTTTTTAAGCCTAGCCATGTATCCCAAATCTCTGACAAGTTCTAATACCCTTGATAAGTGTAAGCATGGGCCTGGGAGATGGAACCATTTACAGGTTACCTGTTTGCATAAAAGACATAGGTGCCAAATCATGGACGAATTTCTATTTTCCCATCCAGTTGTCCAAGTTGCACTTGAATTGGGTTAGGGAGGAACTCTGCTTCACATGGATGTGTAGCCTGTTCCATAGACTGGGTAGTCTCTGGGATACATACCTATCTCTCCAACAGGTCCTCTTTATATCATAGGCAAGGTTTAAGCCTTTAGAATGGGTAATTCTGATACTGTTTGTTTTGTGGATATGCAGGAGGTCCATCAGAGTGGGGTCTGACAATGCCCTGTATGCCGGGCATAGATCTCCCCTTTACATATCCACTAGAAACACCTCTACTGATATTAACCTTCACAGCTATACTCAGCTAATCTCTGATATTACAAGACCCAATACAAAGGAACATAAAGGCTCTGTCTTGAATTGGATCTTGGTCTCTGACCCAGAAAAAATTACCACCTCAGGGACTGTCTCGTATAGTATTAGTGATCACTCTCCAGCATTCAATATATGTAAGCCCAGCTCCATACCAAATTTTCAGCAATATAGATACACCAGAGATATATCCCATTTCTCCCCAAACATCTTCAACGACATCCTCAAAAAAACTAACTGGAGTCCACCAAAATTTCTCCCACTCAACAAAGCTGTAGAATTCTTTAATTCAACATTTTGTAGAATCCTAAATAGTCTTGCCCCACTCCAGTTAAAAATGATCAAGTCAAAACATGCAATTTGGCTCACAAAGTCCACAAACCAAGTGATTTCCTCTAGGGACAAAGCCTGGAAAGCCTGGCAAAAAAAAAAAAACATTGTCTAACCTCAATCAATATAAAGGAAAAAGAAGCTTTGACTTTCAAAAGTGCAATGCAACAGAGTAAATCAGAATCTAGGATAATGGTGATGATTGTCTTGAGATTGTTGCAAAAGACCTAAACATGCTTAAGGACCCTGTGTTCATCAGAATGATTCAACAATCAACAAAATTAAATACCCTCAGGCAGAATCCTGGTCAAGTTCATTACTAGAAAGAAGAATGAAACGTAAAGCAGCAAAGACAGGAAAAAAGAAAAGATTTGCCAGAAAATGTTTTACTGCTGAGTAATAAAAAAAATTCAACATGCTTGATGAACTTCTGTACCTAACTACTCTCTGTTGTGCAAAATACAACTGTTATTGCTTTTACAGAAATCATTTTTAAATATCTTACTGCCTATGCATAAATGCTTAGAAATTCTTATAAGAAGTACATGTTTTGTATTGTACACTTGCTGTAAAGGATAAGTTATTACTTGGGCTTGCAGTAGAAACATAGGCAATAAAACATAAAATTAAAATGTGCGTCATTTATCAATAAACCTGATATACCTGGAGAATCTTATTTGTTCTTTAAAAATCTAAATTCAAAGTAAAACATTTCAAGTAATATTAAATACAAAACAAAATTCTGAGTTCAGTTTTCTTACAGGGAGAAATTGCAGTGAGGTTATCAGGTGAAAAATAATTATAGATCAGAAGGTTTCGGCAGGCAAACGAACATTCACTCATTACAAAAGCAGAGGAATATTCAGCCTTCATACCAACACTTGAAACATTTGGAGTACTTATTGTGGTATACTGCATACTTTCTCAATTGTTCAAACCTCCTCCATTTAAATAAAATGTAAAAACAGAAGCCTTGAAGTTAATTGGAGATATTTTAATGCATTGCATACCCTTGATGTCAGACATCTAAAATATTGCCCAGACCAAATGTATCCCTATATGTAATATACCAATTGCATTTCTGTGTTTCAGGATTTCCAATGAATATGTAACAGGCTTGTTGCAAAAATCTGCAAACACAGAAGTAAACTGCAACATTTGGAATACCACTAGTAGTAGTGGAGTAATCCCCCCCATTGGCAACATTTTGTTTGTAAGCTCTTTTTTGAATTAGCTAAAGGGAAGCAGTCATTAAGAACTTACCCCACTCCTGGCTGGTTTTTACCTGCTCTCCCCCAGTTTAGAACTCACTGATTGCCTCTGTAGGATATCTCCCTGTAAGTCTCATGGTGGCTGGGCCCTGCTCCATTCGCCTCGCTAATCTTGGCTCGCTCCGCTCCCCTACCCTGCCCTCATTTCCCACCCACCCCCGCTAACTCTAGATTTATTCTAACCCTAAGTGACCTTACCACACCCCACAACCAGTCAACAACAGCATCCCATAACACACCCCTATAATTTCTCTACTACACAATAACACCACTTGCATCCACTTACAAACAAAAACAAACCATGCTAACCTTACTTTCATCTCTCCTACTGGCCCTCTCAACCCTAACCTATATTACATCCTTGCACACATACACACCCCTGCCACATAGCACATATCATACTACACTTACCTTCACACCTGCCCCTACACACACAACCTTCCTTATCACCCCATCATTATTTAACAACAACACTATACTATTTTTACAAACCAAGTACATCCCACTATCTGACAATAGAAAAACATCATGTAAACTCCACATAGACATTCAACTAACTATCAAGCTTCAACTTTTTCTTAAGAAATACCTCCTTACCTCTGGTGACATCCATCCAAACCCAGGTCCAAACAATATCATACCCCCAAACAAACACCCTGCTGATCTCCTCATCATAAACCTTAACTCTCGTAGTATATCTAACAAACTTCCTCACTTACATGCACTTATAACCCACTACTCCCCTGACATTCTCACTATAATAGAAACCTGGCTAAAGCCTAACACACAAAATGAAGAGATCCTACCTCCAGGTTATAATATCCTACATTTAGATAGAACAGGAAAAAAAAGGCGGGGGCATTGCAATTGTTTACAAAAATTATATCTCTCTCCAACCTCTATTAACCCCACTACCAAAATGTAATAATGCTTAGACCATTGGTTCTGTGTTACTCATAAATACCAAAAAGAGTATCATTATTTTATGCGCATATATATCCCTCCAGGCAACAACTCTCAAACAATTGAAAATATTCTACAATGGTCTAAAATTAATCTCCCACAGGAGACTATTATACTAGGAGATCTGAACATGGGCTGGCAATCAGTCCTGTAAATCAAAAAACCCTACTAACCACATAAACTTGTATGGCTTCACCCAACTCATTCAAGAACCTACTAGGGTTGACAAAAAATCCCATAAAGAATCAGTACTGGATTGGACATTAGTTAACTACCCTGCAAATAATTGTCAAGTAGGTAATCTACCAGATGGACTTAGTGATCATCTTCCTACCTTTCTCCTAAGGAAACAGACTAATACTCCAAAACCTACAGTCTACAGACAAGTCTGAAATGATCGCAATGTCAATCCACTAGAACTCAACACTTTGTTAAAAAAATGTAATTGGGAACCACTTTGTAGCCTTGATCTTGACTATGTAGCTGAATATTTTAACAATACTCTGATTAACTTCCTCAATTCTATTGCTCCAGTAAGGAAAATAAGAACCAAGCAAAACCATGCCCCATGGCTCACCAAGTCCACTAGAAACCTAATAAAAACCAGAGACAAGGCATGGAAAGCTTGGAAAAAAGATAACACTCCCCTAGCTAAACAAAACTATCAATACCGTAGAAACCAAGTAAAAATACAAAGCACGATAAACAAAAATACTTCTTAGATATGCAAAATAAACACTCCAATAACCCCCCAAAATTTTGGCATGCTATAAACTCCCTACTAAACCAGGTGAAACCTCCACACCAGCTCCCTCCTCCACCTCTGCAAAATCAAATAGTGAAATAGCCTCCCATTTTAATCACCACTTTACTGAATCCAGTATATCACTATCAACCCAACTTTCAATAAATACTTTCCCATGTATACCAAAACCTACTAACAACGTAACTTCCTTTTCCTTCTCACCTGTCTCAACCTCCACAATAAAAAAATACCTCTTAAAATTAAAACCCACTTCTCTTGCAGCTGATGGCATACCTGCGCATTTCCTAAAAATGGCTGCCGACTCTCTGTCCTACCCTGTCTCTATCTTAATCAACCACTCCATTCAAGAATCCCATATCCCTTAACTCTGGAAAGTCTCTTACATTATTCCCCTCCACAAAGGTGGAAATTCCTATGAGTTCTCTAACTAACGCCCCATAGCGATTCTGTCTCCCTTATCAAAAATACTTGAAAAATGCATACATTCACAGGTAATGCATTTCCTCAACTCAAACAAGATCTTCTCCTCTACACAACATGGTTTTTGTCCACACCACAGCACAACCTCTGCCCTATCTTTTACGAGCCTAGTTTACCAACACAGAAATAATAACATGTTTGTATCTGCCATATTTCTGGACCTCTCTAAGGCATTTGATATGGTTTCCCACTCCATTGTAATAGATACTCTCACCTCTGTATCCTTTGCTCCTAACACTATTGCATGGTTTAAAAACTATCTAACAGACTATCAACAGACTGTCCAGTGGCAAGGAGTCCTATCATCCTTACTCCCAACATCAATTGGTGCACCTCAAGGCTCCATACTGGGCCCTCTCCTCTTTTCTATATTTACTAATAACCTACATAGCTCTACTCTACAGGCTTCACTCATACAGTACGCAGACAACTCCACATTGATCTGCTCTGCCCCAACCCTTACTGCCCTTCAACATATTGCCCAAAAATCTTTTGGTGCAGTGGAGAAGTGGATCACGTATATTCAACTTATGCTAAATCCTAACAAAACAAACCTACTTCTATTCACCTCAAACAAATCCAAAGCCACCCCACTGTCCTTCTCTATCATTGCTAATAATAGGACTGTCATCTCCCCTTCTCTTCACACCAAGCTGCTGGGCATTGAAATTGATAACAACTTACACTTTGATGTCCACATCTCCGAAACTATCAAAAAAGTACATACAAAAATGGGGTCCCTTTACAGACAAAAATACTTTCTGTCAGATCAAGCTAGGGTCACCTTAGCTCAAACCCACCTTCTTTCCGCACTTATGTATGCAGCACCAATTCACACCTATGTCAGAAAATCTGATCTCAGTAAACTAGAGTAAAGTTATAACAACATTGCTAAATTTGCTAAAGATTCCCCCTTTAGAACTCACCATTGTATACCTCTCAGGCAACTTCAGTGGCTTGAACTTCTACAGCTACTAACCTACAACAATCTAGTTAATGGCCTATAATATCCAACAATATCCTGACAGAACTCCAGCCCTTAAAGAACTAATAAGTAACTACATACCAAAATGGCCACTCCGCTCTGCCAATAAATCACTCCTCCCCATCTCTTCAGCTAATAACACAGTAGGTAAAGCTCTGTTTTCTCATTGTATAGCAAAGTATTGGAATAACCTCCTTCACTCAGTTATTTCAGCACCAAACACAAAACAATTCAAACACTCCCTTAAGTCTCATCTTATTAATTCCTGGTTATGTCCATGTGTTACATAAAGACAAATAAACTACCTTTCTTTCTCATCCTAAAAACCATAAAACATGGACATAGCAAATATTAGTTGTATGTTAATGTAAGAAAGAAACAGTAATTAATCTCTTCTCCTAAAAATTTATTGAACTATTAATCTATTGTCTACTTGTAAAGTTTGATTTGAAAATATGTTAAAAGAATGTCCTTGTACTCTGATCTATTATGTCACTGTTTCACAGTCTCACTAACTGGTTTATAACTGATGTATAAATACCTGTTGTCTCTGTAATTAACTAAGTGGAGCTTTTCTCCCCGATCCTCCGCTGAAAATGGACCTCGTCCAGTCGGACCATCCCAGTTACAAATGTAAAATAAATAAAAATAAATAAATAAACAACTTCGCAATCAAGCTAAACACCTAGTTATCAAAAACAAAAAAATAATACTTCCAGGCTGTCCAAGGCCAACATAAACTAAACCCCAAGAAATTTTGGGGAGCAATCAACTCCTTACTCCATCCTGGAACCAACAACAATCCATGTCCACCCAGAAAAAACACCCCCTGATATAGCCTCCCTCTTCAACACTTACTTCATCAACGTCATAAAAAAATTATCACCACCTTCCCACCTGTTAAGGTTGACTCATCAGGTACTCCACCTCTGCACTCCCCTACCCTCTTTCACACTAACACCCATTCCCACCTCCACTATCAAAAGACTACTTCACAAACTCAAACCCTGTACCAACGCCCCCGATAACTTACCCACAGAATATTACAACTCTCAGCCTCCTCCATTGCATATCCTATCAGCATCCTCCTAAACAGATCCATTCAGGAATCCTGCATACCCGATATCTGGAAAAAAGCATTTATCCTACCACTTCACAAAGGCGGCAATAACTCTGACATCTCAAATTTTCATCCCATTGCTATTCTCTCCCCAGTCTCCAAAATTCTAGAGAAATGTATTCACACACGGCTTCTCAGTCACCTGATACAATACCAAATCCTCTCTCCCACTCAACATGGCTTTAGGCCTGGACATAGTACTAACACTGCCCTCATTTCCTTCCTTGACACAGTAAACAGAGCACAAGATGCTGATTCCTTAGTGTCAGCATTATTCCTAGATCTATCAGAGGCATTCAACACTATTTCTCACTCCTTCCTGCTTACTAAACGCACTAATGTCAGGCTATCTACCCTTACCCTACAGTGGTTTACCATCTATCTCAGTAACAGGCAGCAATCTACTAAATGGCTACACTCTTCCTCCCCTTTCATAAGTACAAATACAGGTGTCCCCCAAGGTTCAATACTGGGACCCCTCTTATTCAGCATATTTGTCAATAGCTTTCATTCCTCTCTCATCCACAGTACTGTCATCCAAAATGCAGATGACTCAACTATCATCTGCTCTGCTAAATCTAGCTACATCATTTCACCCAAGTAGCATTTACTTCCATTGAAACCTGGATGTCCCAGAACCATCTTGTCCTCAACCTCAATAAAACAAAACTTTTAATATTTAGCCCCACAAAATCCAGCTCTGTCGACAAGTCACTATTTGCTCCCAAAATAACACCATCATTGAAGTCGTCCCCAGCACCAAATTACTATGTGTCATCACTGATGATAAATTAATGTTCAATCTTCACATCTACAATTACATAAAAAAAACATCAAAAACCATGTGCCCTGTATAGGCACAACTATTTTCTTAGTCTCACCACAAAAAAAGACACTAGCCTCATCCTTCCTGCTTCCAACATTTCTATACAGTGCTCCTATTCTCACGAATCTACAGTCCTCCTTGAAAACAAAACTAGACTCTTGCTATAACAAAGTCGCCAAATTTGCCACAAATGCTAAATATTCTATCCATCACTCTTCCTCTCTGCATCAACTAAATTGGCTAGAATCCCAACATTATCTCACATTCTTACAATTAACTATAGCCCAAAAGCTCATCTACCACTCAGAAACCTGCCCTTCCCCGTCTCCCATACTGACCATATACCATCCAAACAGGCCCCTTAGGTCCGAAAACAAAATGTTACTATCCATAGAGAAACCCAAGCTCTCAGCCGGTCAAATGCTGTATTCCTATAATGTCGCTAAGGCATGGAATAAGCTCCCTCCAACACTCAGAACAATCAAAAACCTGGCCTCTTTTTAAAAAATCCTTCAAACTGCATCTCTCCTCAAAATGGTTATGCTTCTGCTCCCCAACACACAACCCCAACTCCTGATTTCTCCTCCCAGTGTTATACCTGTATCACATCATTTTCCTCACTCTGCCTGTACAGTATATAATAAAATGTTTATCTATGTAAATAGAGTAACAAGTCAAAGCCTGACTTGTGTTTGTTTTCAAAAAACAAGACTGCAATGCCTTTGAAATAAAATCCTCAAGCATTGTCAATAAATTACTGTATAGGACATCACTGAATAGAGTCATATTCAGATTCATCCAGTTCTAATATTAATGGTCGTCATCAGTGTATTGATGATATAAAACTGTGTTAACTTGCTGTATCAAAAAAAAAAAACTAAAGATTTTGTTTCCCAATGTGTTTCTAGTTAATAGCAATATAACTTGATTAAAAAGTACATACTATTGTAGACAGTTTTTATTTAAAATAAAACAGAGGGAATGTATAGAGAGATAAATATGTTTAAAAATGTAGAAATGCATGTGCACATCTATTTTCTAGTTAGATGCATATGCACATCTGTTGCTATAATATATGTAGAAATAATATAGTTAGTTAAATACATGTATTATAGCAACAGATGTGCATATGTTGCTATAATATATGTAGAAATAATATAGTTAGTTAAATACATGTATTTCTGTTTGCTAGAATACATATATTCTGGTACAGCTTGAGACAAGCTGAATGTTTAGTGTCTGGAACATGCTTTAAGGACTATAGATAAAAATGCAGCTGTGAGACAAGGCATGCAGCATTCAGCACAGACGTCTGCATTTCATTTGCATCATTCTGAACATCAAAACAGAGGGAATTACAATATTTTCACAAATAAAACTTAATTAGGAAAATGCTACACAAGACAATTTCAGTTGTAAAAAACATACAGCATGTACCTTTGGAAGGATAACATTTAACACAAATATACCAGCATGGTTAACTGAACAAGGTCAGGCATACATAAAAGCAGAGAAAGAATCAAAGACTGACATAAACATTTCAATAAACAGCTCTCTCTCTATTAGATGCCGTACATTACCTCAAAAATGTAACAGTTCTGACAAGGAAAGACATCATGCAAAAATGTCACAGTGTGTAGACAATAACACAAAAATAAAAATAAACTCAACGGGGAAAAAGGGTATGATTTCCACCAATACTCTGTTTATTTGTATAAACAACACAGTAATACAAAAAAATGACCATGGGTTAAAATACTTACATTTTGGGTAACAGGCCAATACTTCATACAGATCAAATGGTAAAAATATCATCCACTTGTACTATGATAGGACAACAATACCAAAAAAAAAAAAAAAACAATATTGCACTTCAATATTACATTTCCAAGTTTTAAAGATATCAAATGCAGATTTAAAAGCACTTGATATGAAAACTAATAAAACAAGATATCTCACAGATTGTACATTTACAAGCACAACGGAAGTAAGTCATTGCAAGTATCTTTGACAGACAGATTACAATTTAGTTTACAATCTAAATTTGTAAATTGAACAAAATATTGTGTAAATGGACAATATTGCCTTCAAATTTCAAAATGCTTGTTAAAGTGGCACCACAGTTTGTATGTGTGGTTTCAAATAACCCAGTATTAATAGTAAAAGACAAAAACAGAAGTTGACACTGCCCATAATTGGTGGGACATATTCACTAGATGATCATCATCTAGGACCAAATTGCTAAATTGGTTAATACATTCTATGTTGATAGTTTTGGATGTCATAATAATAATGACAGCTTGAAATTGTTTTATATGCTGCAGGTTACAAAGAGTTGCAGTAACGCAACAAGTCATGGTAAATACTGTAAATAGCAATGCTGATGAAACAAATGCGGTCTTTTCTTTAACTGAGGTTTAGTCTGTTCCTCCAAAAACAAAATAAAATAACGGGGACCTGAAAGAATAATAGTTCACTGTCTTTTCAATAACATGATTATTAGCTTGAATAAAAAGCTGTAAGAATGATATGAATATAAAGGGTTAATTTAGGAATAGTATAAAATGCTGAAAAATAAGTAGTAGTAAGTGTGCTGGCATAGCTTAATTAGATATTGGCATCCATGTAAAGGAGTATGTTATTGAGAAACAAAGTCTGTAAAAATAACTGCGCAGATGGCAACTGGAAGGACATCAACAAAGTAAAGAGATGCAACATCAAGCAAGACAAAGTTGGAACATCACGCTACAGATAGTGCTGGAACACCATGTTTCAGATAATGCAAGACTGAGTTTCCTTGGACCATCGAACTTGAAAGAATCAAGGACAAATCATAAATTAAAAGAACAAAGAAAAGTGTTATACAAAGGAAGATTGTAATACATCAGACTGAGAAAAAATATCAGATTTTTGGTATAACTATGAGTGTGTATAAACAAGCTTTGGGAATTTGCCATAGATACCTGACAGCATCTCTGTTGCATGCTTGTAGATCCGAAAGGAAAATGTAATAGTAAATGTGTATTAATTGAAGCAGTTTGTCTCCGTGTATTTACTGTACATAGTACAATAAAGTAATAAGACTAGTTGGTCACAATAAATAGTTAAATATACTGTGGTATGCATACATGTAAATGTAAGTAACAGCAAGAAGCCAACAGAAGGCAGTATATAATTCTTCACTGCCTACTTAAGACTTCCTCTGTCACTTTAACCTGTCCTTTCCACCCTCTGCCTTTCTGTCTCCTACAATACTTACATTGTATTTAATCTCCTCACAGCTATGCACCTGCAGATGTATTACTGTCATGTGTTTACTTGAATACACTCTATGCACCATTGTAAATATCATTCACTAGCATGTCACTGACATATATGCCATTTATTCTGTATGTCAAAATTGCATTTTTTATACTGTTCCTTCTATTACCAGTCTCATTCAGTGCAATTGTACTATATGATTTTTTTTCTGTTTATGTGATTATTTTTTTCTCTGTTTATGTAATTATTTTTTCTTTGTATGTAACTTTGTGGAGCTTTTTCCTTGGGCTTCCACTGCAAATGGGCTCATTTCAGGCCCAGTGGACTTTCCCGGTTAACAAATGCAATAAATAAATAAAATAAATAAAAGCCTGTAGGGGACAGTGCAGGGATAGGGCCTTGAGATGGTCTGCATAGGACATATTACTTACGCCCTGTATTCTTTTAGTGAGAATTACTTATTCTTCGGGGAATGGACATTTTTCCCAAGTTTTTATACCTTCTTTAGGCTACTATGGCAAACTCTTTGACCAGGCTTTTAGTAAGATAAATTGGATGTTTTCTAAGTATTGTTGTATCCCTCAGCCCTCTAGAGTTATTCTTACAGTAATAGCTAGGAGTTTATTAGAAGAGGGAATACACTTTCCTTAAATGAGATTATATGTTTACCTTGCAGCTACATTTTTTATATATATGGCTAGTAACACATTATCAAATCCTTTGTAAAGTCAGAGAACTTAACCTTGTGAGGGCAAATTGGAAAAAGAACTACATTTTCAATTATTCAGAAATTATTGTGGAAGCAGATCCAGGGCCTCAACCAGTTATAAAGCAAGTGTTAGGGAAGCACCAACTAGTGGCAGAGGTGTTGAAATGGATATGGAGTCATCTTCAGCAGTTTCAACTGGAGAAGTTGACATTTGATTTATGTGCCCCTCTCAGGGTACTGATGATGGGCCAGCTCCAGTAGATGTTCAAGCCATAAATCAAACTTTGAGTCATAGCTAGGGCTTTATCCCTCTATTCCTAAGACACGGACTATAATTGATTATGAAGGGGGAAAATGATGAGTTTTTCCTGATGAAGTGAAACTCTGTGTTCTTCCAGTAAATGACTGGCTCTGCTAGGATATAAATCAGTCCAGTTGTTAGATTTATGGGATTTGCTCTTAGTAAAATGGAGATGTAAGAAAAGCATTTATGCTACTAAAATCATATGCAGGTGTATCATTGATTGCAGCATACAGGACTTTTTACTAACTGCCCATAGGCTTTCTACTTTGTTATGGACATTTCCACAGTGAATTCTTTACTACCTTTTCTAAATAAGTAGAATAGCTGGTATGTTTCCAGGAGACAGTGATGAATTCTGGTGGGGGCCTGACAGACAAGCAGTTGCAATTACAGGGGAGAGGCTCACAGACCAGTGAGGTGAATACCAGACAACACACAGCAGCAAGGAATTGATCTACACTGCCTGCTGTGCATGCAAGCATAGCTCACACATGTGCTGTGTCCCAGGAAATGATAACCAGCTGGAGTACAGTCTCTGCAGGCTGGGATTTACACAGGTCTGGAGGCAGAAGAGTTAAGCACCAGTGCCACATTGAAATGCCAGGAACTTTTTGTGTTTGCACCAGACATTTTAGGACATTAGCACAGCACACTAACCAGTCACCAGGGCAAGCCCAAGTCAGTGCTTGAGAGGTACTTGCATCTCCTTGACTGAAGCACAGCCACCACAAACAACTACATGGTGTGTGTCCTGAAATGGCAGAAGACAACAGCAAAGATTGCCAGGAGCTGCTTAGGTCAATGTCACACCAATATGCCCTAGCACCACCTTCTCAGTAGTAGAGAAATCTTACACTGTGAGACTACAGGGCATTGAACAGTATGGGTGCACCCAGCAAACTGTTCATCCAGGTCATTGAAAGGGCTGATGCTGACATGGTGTAGAATCTACCCTGCCATACCATACCATGCCATGCCATGCCACAACATTCCATAACACAGGCACGATTGACCACAAGGGCACATTATGTGCAGTTACCGACCATCCTTTGGAAGATGACAACAGCTGTGTATCCACTGTGCAGTGGCTACTTCCTGCTTGAATGGCTAGAAAGCACAGATAGTGAGTGTCATCCTTGTACTGACCATTGCTCAAAACAGTAGGATCTATGCAAGTTAGTTAAGATGTTTGCTGATGAGACATTTTCGGTGAGGGACAAGGTGTGTAGGTAACTGTACACCCTCCATGGCATGAACAGTACAGGATCATGACACACATATTGTCCCCTTGCATTTTATTCAATGAGTCACAGAACAGAGGCTGCACACAAGGTCGTGTATACACAGATGAAGTACATCACACTGTATGGTGGTCACAGAATCAGGCTTGCTCGCATAATATTGGACTTTAAGATGACAGCAATCAGAGCAGTAAGAAAGGCTTTTCTTAAAGCATTGCTAAAGAGCTGCTTTTTCCATTATGCACAGATCAACTGGAGGGAGATATGGAATTTCCATTTGAGACCTCAATATGGCATGGATGTCACTTTTGCACTCCAGATAAAAGTGATTGCAGCCCTTGCCTTTCTACCTCTGAAAAGAGTCAGGCCCACTTTCCTGCAGCTCACATGTGCCATGCCTAAGTGTGCAAGGGAGCCAATGACCTGTGTGGGCCATTGCATCAAAGGGAACCCAAATAAATACAAGTCATTTATGGGGAACCCAAATAAATACAAGTCATTTATGGGGAAGGAGAAGTGGTTGATCTTAATGTCTTCTGTGATTCTAAAATATGTCTGAGCTCAATGACCTGGATATACCCCACAACAAATAAGGTAGAGGCAAGACATCATCAATTTATGGTACATGTGATCCATCCACACAGTGTGCTGCCTGAATTGATGCACATCCTACAGCTGGAAAAGAATGTGACAAATTTCCACTGGAAGGCACTGCTTTGAGGGGCTTCTATTACTGCACTGGACTTCTATTACTGCACTAAGATGTGCACTGCAAGTTAGGGAGCATTGTCCAAAAGTTATTATGGCACACAGGATATAGCATGCTGTCAACAGAGATTTCCTGAAAGTCTCGCACAGTACTACAGGCTGTAATTCCCCTAGATATTACCTGCAGCAAGCAAATACCCTCTTGGTCCCCTACTTGAAATAAAGTTAAGCAGAATGTTATTACCTCAACTGCTTCCTCTGTTGCTTGGCCTCCTCCTTTGTTACCCATTTGTTTGTGACAATGACTTTACCAGTAATGGCCTGCAGCAGTTTTGGGACACAGTGGGGGTGCCTCTTTGAACACTAACATGCATATGTGCTGCAGCAGCTGGTCTGTGTGATGCAGTTATATGATGGACTATTACCTCTGGTATGTGCTATCTATGACCAATTGTCCCTTGACCTTACAACTCGATTCCAGCGTTATTCAGTGTTAATGACATTCATCTGATGAAATAGGGGACTGACAACTTATGTTTCTTACATGACCTAAAGTAATTCACCTGTGCAGAGAATGTGGATTCAGTATGTAGAGAATTATAGGTGATTAAAGTTGAGCTTTTAGAGCAGAAAAGTTTTTTGTGGTACCTGCTCCAGTTGACATTCCTATATCCCTGTCGGGCCTCATTTTCATGATTAACAATGGTGAGTGACATAGAACTCATGCCTCAAGGTTTTGTGGTACCTGCTCCAGTTGACATTCCTATATCCCTGTTGGGCCTCATTTTCATGATTAACAATGGTGAGTGACATAGAACTCATGCCTCAAGGAAGATTAAATTCCTAGGATCATAGGAGGTTACCAGGCTAACAGCCACAGGGCTCATACAAGCCTAGCCAAGTTCAACCCATGTTCCAAGAGTGTCTGGTTCAAGCAGACACTGAAATCAGCACCTATTGTCCCTGTTCAAGAGGGACACAGGTGGAACCCACAAGGTGAATTTCCGGTTACCCATCCAATCATCCAAATTACACTTAAATATGGCTACTGAGGGGCTTTGTTTAACATGAATACGAATCTTGTTCCAAAGGAGGGGCAACCTCTGTGAGACAAATCTGTCTTGCCAGCAAGTTTTGTTGATGTCGCATTCTAGGTTAAGGTCCTTTGAGTGAGTGACCTATGTGCCATTTGACTTGTGAGTATGCAGCATTTCCATTAAAGCTGGGTCAGAGATTGCTCTATATGCAAGGCACAGGTCACCTCTGAGCAGTCTGTATGACACAGAGAAAAGTGACAATGATTTCAGTCTGTCTGCATAAGACAGAACTTGAAGACCCTGAATTTTCTTTGTAAGGAAGCTTTGTAGTCTATCCAAGTGCTGCAGGTATTTGGAAGGGAACATACCAAAGAGAGCATTGTACTCTATTATTGGTCTGATCAGGGAAGAGTACAGGGGAGTTATAACCTTTTTTTTTCTGGAGGCATTGCCCTTACTTATAAGATGAGCAATATAAAATGTCTTTCTTACCACTGTGTTGACATGGTGATCGAAGTTAAGGTTGCTGTCGACCTATGTAACCAGATCTCTCACCACTGACTGTGTGCTTAAGGTATTGCTATTGATGTGGTAGCTTGCGGGAACATCACCCCTGCTGAAGGGGATGATAATGCATTTTTTTGCATTAAGTTTAAAACCATGAATTTGGCACCAGTCAGCAAAAGACCTTCTTGCAAGATGTTGACATCGCTAGGGTTTTCAATGATTGCCCCCAGTTTGCAGTCATCAGCAAACTTTGTCAGCCACAGCCCTTTAGTTTTAGCCTTTACTTTGGAGAATTAGATTCCAAACAGTAATGGTCTCAGAACTGATGCCTGTGGAACACCACTGGTTATGGGTCTGCTGGAGAAGGTGAAGTCCCCTACTTTTACCATATGAGTTCTATCAGTCAGCCAGTTTGAAACCCACCTGACAATATACGGGTTGATACCCAGCTGGGTAAGTTTATCAATGATGCCTCAGTGGAGGATTGTGTCAAAGGCTTTGGCTAGGTCTAGGTAGGCCATATGCATAGAGTTGCCCTTGTCTAGCGCTTTGGTGACTGTCTCAAAGAAGTCCGCTAAGTTTAACAGGTATGATCTCCCACTTGACAAAGCCAAACTGGGTGGGGTCAAGTGTTTGGAGATTCCCTATATTTTTGTTAATAAGGTCCATGATGATTTGTTCCATGACCTTGCAGATAAGGCTGGTCAGGTTAATGGGTCTATAGTTCCCAGGGTCCGTGGATGCACCCCCTTTGTGCAAAGGTATGACTGCATTTGTTTTCCATTCCAGTGCAAATAATGCAGTGCTTAGGCTGTGACTGAAAAGATGCCAAATGGTGATGCTAATTCCTGTTTTAACCCGTGTAGAATACAGCCCGGGATGTTGTCTAGTCCCATAGAGGCTGTGTTTTTGGCCTTGGAGAAGGCATTTAAAACCTGCTCATCAGAGAAGCTAGGTGGGGGACAGGCAGGCTGCGTTGTTATAATATTATCTGAATAATACATGCAATGGCAAAAACATTCTATACAATCCCTCTTGTGAATCAAATACTATCTTATACTGAACTTATATGGGTGTTAATACATTGTAAAACAAAGAATGAATCCCTATTCTTGGATATTTTTTAGTTTGATGTCATACCTGTTAATTAAGGTTTCCATATTGGCTTAAAAGAATATTTTGAATAGCATTCATTCCTGAAAAAAGGTTGTGCAGCCTGGGTGGTTCAAAACTATCTCTAAGCACATTAACAATTTAACAAGAACAACAATAGCCAATTAATTTAGTATTTACTGAAATACACTGATAAGAAAAATGTTAACAATTAACCAAACAGAAAATCACTTTGCCTCGCCTATAAATGTCTTTTCTTATGCTTCTGTATATATTTAATATAAAAGACATGCATCCCTTCTCATGTGACTGTGGAAATGTTGCATTCAAATCAAGAACTTGACTGCCCCAAAATGCATAGGTAAAATAAACGTGATTTAGAAATAATCTAACATCAACAAAGCTCCTACTTAAAGTACTTATTGCTCATTTGTCAATTCCTGAAGTAGGTGCCTTTCTTTTTACTAATAAGGAAGACTTGCTAATTATGTAAATTGTAATGTATTCACAAGATGTGGTTATCAGTGGCTGGGACTAGTGTGTATTGTACTATAGCTGAACAATACACCTTGGAAAACAAAAGGAAACCCCATCACAAAAAATCTGAACAGTCTGAAATGTAAAATTATTAATCAGCATTTTATTTATAAAGACCTGAATAGATATCATAACTGACATATAATACTGAGCCATCCTTTCATAAATTAATGCAGTTCTGTTTTAAAGTAAATGTACTGGAGGCAGAAACTGCAGAAATGTGTGAGTCGTGATTTTCTGTTGCTATGCTGACCTACATAACAGATCATTTAAACAGAAGGTCCTTTCTGCACATATGGTATGCTGCATTCTGTCATTGTACTGCATCTAGTCAGAAGGCAAAATCAATTGGGGGCAATTTCTGCCGATTGATTTCCACTGAGACTGCTGACAAGGCTGCATGCTGACACAGCTAGTGGGCTGGGAATCCCTAGCTCACTGGGGACCCCCCCTTACCACTGGTTTCAGTCCAGACTCATCATCTCCTGATTTGATCCAACTCTGCTTGGCAACTCACACTTTGTATTGTGAGCATTTCTGTAGGAATGAAAAAGCAGTGTCTGCCTTTCTGACAGTGAAAGGCAACTTTACTAATGCAGCTTTATTTTTGTATGAATCAAAAAATACAGCTATGAGAACTGAACATTGACATTCATATCTGAAGGGGAAGGATTTTCCTGAATACTGAAATTCGTCTTTTGAGCTGTTGTAAAGGCGGTCCCAAAAATGTTGTTTCAAATATCTTAAATAAAGCTCTTATGTATGTGTGCACATTAACAGTGTCAAGGGCAAAAGCAGCGGTTGTAATCCCTGTTGGTGTGGTACTTTGTGATATTGATGTTGCTAGTGTCTCAATAGAGGGAAATGTATTATGATTAGGCATTGCCTGCAGGATGATAATACTATTCTCCTGCAAACATGAGATATCTTAACTATAAGTTAGGCACTTGTTAAGAATAAATAAATAAATAGTAACAGTTCCTGCTCTTGGAGGGTAGATTCTTGCAAACTCTTTTTATGAAAGATTCAGTACTGTGTACAAGAAAATGGTTAATACGTTTACTATATATTTATTTATTCAATGTTAGGTAGCTAATAACAATAACAGTAGTACTGGATACATTGCCTGTACTTCACAGGCAGGCTTTGGTGCATATAAACACTCCTAGACAGTTACAAAGACATGTTTAACACTAGCTACATACGATGTGTTACAGGTTAAATGCAAATTATGTCTGCATTTAAGAAAGTTATACTTATGTATAGTGTGTTAAAAAACAAATGCATTTATTTGGGGTATTCTTAGGAAAGGTGTGCTAGTGGACACTGTTAAAACAACAAATGCCTTTATTTAGGGGATTTTTAGGGAACAGCAGCAGAGTGAGAATCAAATGTCTTGCTTTTCAGTTTTCCCTAGGTGTGGAAGTGTAAGCACAGTGCTACCTGTAGTAAGTTACAGAAGTAGAATTAATAGCCCAGTTAGAAAATCCCTTTTAGTCTTTTTTCATTCATCAACATAGGGCAGATTCACACTGTATCTAATAGTAGAATAAGAAGTGCATGCCTCATCCCTTTTTTGCTTTGCACTCTTAATGAAATGATTAAGACAGGAAGCAGATATCTGAAGAGTGAAATGTGCATGCATTCTTGATAAATAGTCACTAGTATCTTTAAAAGACAACTAAAAAAGCTACTCTAGAAATATACAGTTTACAAGACACATACTGTATGAGTAACAGTAAGGACAGCCGCCTGTCTTCTACATACCAGAGCATCTGAAATATCTGATTCCTTTGTTAGGCTACTGGAAATGGGCACCAACATCATGAACCTGGGCGGTTTCCTTTTAATTCAACACACAAGTAACAAATTTAAGATGAGTACACAATTATGCAATGTAGTACATTATGACTACTTCACTAAATCGCTGTGTAGGTGTGACTTGTGATTGCAGAAGACTCTGAAGCATCTGCCCCTATTCTTCTCTGCCACATTTCTCTGTGGTTTTCACACAAACTTCAACATTTGGCACTTCTGTCCATTTTACAAAGCTTACCTGTCTTTCTCTTAGCTTAAGGGTTAATGTAGATATAAAGGATTGGTATTAGATTCTAAAGTGATGAGCATACAGAATGATGTCCAACTTTTTTAGAGCTGCTGCAAGTTTCCTAATACCTGTTTTCCTTTAAAGATCATGTCTAAATGTGTAAAATGACCTTTTGTTTTTGAATAAAAAAAGTGTTTGCATGCAAACACTTTTTTATACAAAAACAAAGGTCATTTTGCACATATATGCAAATAACATCTTTTTAAAATTTGCTTCTGAACACGGAAGACAAATATGCTGAGCCATGTTTACAGCATGAATAATCATGCCATGTTTACAGCACGAATATTCATAGCTGGACAGGAGGAGCTTACGTCACTTTGGGTTCCATCTCTAATTGTACTGGATTAGCATAGGTAGGTAAGTATAAATTAGTTATGTAATTGCCAAACTGTTAAATAAACAGTACAGCAAAAAAAATAATCACTATTTTTTTTTTGCCAAACTGTTAATTTGTTTGTCAGTCACATAAGTGATTTATAATTACCTACCTATGCTAATAAAGTATAATTAGAGCTGGAACCCAAAGTGATGTATGCTCCTCCTGTCCATCCATGAATATTAATGTCGTAAACATGGCTCTGTACATTTTGTCTTCCATGTTCAGAAGCAATCTTTTAAACTTTATATTTTTTAAAGGTTACAAAAAGCACTTTTCTCTTCTTAAAAAAAAGAGCATTTTTTGTATAAAAAGTTTGTTTTGCACCTTTACACACAATATTTAAGGAATGATATTGCACAAAATATTGTCTCTACGATACCTCAGATGAAGCGGGTTCAATTATTTGCACTGGAGTTGGATTGGGTAGCTGAGGAAGATTGGGAGTGATCAGCCAATGTCAACTTGCCCATCCCAAAAGAGTATGTGGTGAGATTCTACCACAAAGAGTTCCACTTGTGGAAAGCCCAAGGTTGCAGTTGTTTGCTTAGGGATATGTATGCACTCTAGCTGAGGGCATACTTCTCAACTGTACAGATTTTCACAGAATGTCCAGATATTTCCCTCATATTTTTGGTCATTTTTCATAAAATTGTGGTTTCTGGCAAATCATTAAACTGAAGTTAGAAAATATTGACAGACATTTGAATTTTAGACTTCATACCCTTCAGAAAATTCATGCTAATGCACAACCAATTATTCTATCAACTTTCTAAGTTTGCAAGAGCTATATTTAAACATTGTCCTTGTTTTTGGGCCTTTGTCCCATTTTTATTTATGTCTTTGTCCATATTTCTTGCTGTAAGAGGTTTAGAGGTATGGCTAGAAGTACGGAAGGGAACACTGGCAGTCATCAAACTACACTTTCTGTTCAGTGCATGTGGTGGGGGGGGTGTTAGTAGCATTCAAAAATTTTTCAAACACCTATTGTGTTATAGACACAGTCTCTAGCTCTTGTCACAGTTTAAAGTGCCAGGAATGAGGAAGACCAAGTGTCAGTAGTCGAAACATGTGATTGTTGCTGATTAATGGGATGAGTTAAAAATTATTTAAAAATGCAGAATATTAGATGATATATTTGTTCTTGAGGCAATCATTCATGGTCCTAGAATACCACTTCTGTGCTCAGTTTTTGCTCATTTCAGTCAGCTGTAGCTAAGAGCTTTATAGGATATTTTGTTTTCAAATGGCAGTAGCATCAGGTGAAATAAACTGCATGACTGCAAAAGACAAAAAGTTATATAGTCAGCATTACTATTTTCATGTTTTAATTTTTTTTTTGAATCCCCATATTAGTAGCTTTTAATACCTTTGACAAGTTATCAGAAGAAAAGTAAAATATCAACAAGTATTGTAGAGCTGGTTGCATACTCTAAGATTTTCAGAGATTACGTAGTCCATTAGTATTAGATACTAAAATAATAACGGACAATTTTACAGGACTGTGAAAGACACATGCAGAATGTTCAGACCTCATGCTTAATATCAGACTAAGATGGCAGTTCAAGACTAAACAGAAAACAAAGCAGATGGTCAGAATGGAAAGCAAAGATAAACTCAAGCCCTTTGACTTAAGTTGAATGTCGTACTACAAATAGGGAACCTAACTTTTAATCAAAACATAGTACATCGCTTATCATTTAATTGTGCAGAGAGAACTGACAAGTTTCATTGGTGACTCTTAAAACCAACAAAAAGGATAATGTTGGATAAAAGCATATTAAATAAAACTGTACCGTATAGCCATTTACCATCTCTCATCAAAACACTTAAAAAAAGACGTGTGAAGCTGGAAGATGAACTATCAGACATTGAAAGAATATATTGTATCCCAAACAGAACATATTGTATCCCATACACAAAAAAACCCACATATAAAAATAAGAAAAACCTAAATATGATATAAATACTTAAATGTTACTATGTTATTGAACAGGATGACACATACAATAGAATAAAAAATTACAACCTGTAACTAGCCTTGAATGTAGAATACTGCCTTTGTAAGGCATTGATAGAATCCACTGCACTAATAAGCAGCTGCCAAGTTTTGACTTCAGTGAATTAATTCAGCCTTAGCATTTCACTCCCTGAACATTCCGGTTTTATTTATATCTGTTGTTTTTAGAGTCGCCAGTGTGAATTATAACACTCTCAATGTGGTTACATTTCAATTAAAGAAACATGCTTTGAGAGAAAGCTAGGAAGCCCTATGTCTAATTAAGGCTTACTTCTGTTACTTTTCTTAATGTGTCTTAACTGATTTTACAACTAAGCAATGAAGAAATATGATAGACTTGAGTAGCCGACAGCTCTTCACAAGGAGCCGGTTGTTTATAAATGTATGCATCCATTTGAGGTAAATAAGGTATCGGCCATCTGTCAGGCATGTTGACAACTTTAAGGATGAAAATATAGAACTGGCATAACCACGATTACTTTAGTACTTTCCCCTCCCCAAAGCAAGCAAGCAAACACACACGGATACACAATGCTGTTATTTCATTCAGTGTAAAGGTATGCAAAAAGTTGAATTAAAAATTCACATTTACTATGCAGGACTGATGAACTTGGATACCTCTTTTTAAAAATGAACCCGAAAGCTATATGCAAAAAATGAAATATTGCATACATGTGCAAATTCTGGTAAGCAAACTCTTAGTGCAGTATGATCCACAATGGGTCCCTAAACAACAATAGATAATA
Source organism: Protopterus annectens (assembly GCF_019279795.1). Classification (NCBI taxonomy): domain Eukaryota; kingdom Metazoa; phylum Chordata; order Ceratodontiformes; family Protopteridae; genus Protopterus; species Protopterus annectens. Next base: position 76,533,376 of record NC_056747.1, on the reverse strand, counting down.
GACATTTGTTAGAACATGTACATGCCAAGGATCTGTCACACGAAATAATCAAATGGACAAGCAACAAGAGAGAGAGTTAATTAAACCATATCAGCAGTACTTCCATATGTTCATCATACTGATCACTGCTGCAGTAGCCTTAGCTGTATGGGTTACATCCTGTCCTTCAGAGCTTTATTGCTGCAAAGAGTTCACTCCTCTGAAACTTGAGGATTGATGGTTGGCTTGTGCTTTTCCTTTTCTGGGCAGAAAAGTTCCTTTTGGGGAAAAATTCTACTCAATATTTTTTGTTTATAATTAATACCCTTAAGAAAAATGATTTTAAATCTAGGAGTTATTGTTTTAACTGACTGTCACAAGATTGTACAGTACTTTTAAATGTCAGTTTTAAAAGTCATTTAAAGTAAATGAAAACAACCTTTTCTGTGGAGATATGTGTTTATTTTACTTTGTGGAGCTGGCAAAGTGTTTTATAGTGCCTTTTACTCCATTTTTCTATGAAAAAATGACTTTCAAATACTTTTGATGTTCACTGGCATTTGCTGCTTGTTTTCCATGGGAAAGAGACACCATTTTCAGTTTTAACATGGAGCAATCTGTTGGTCCCTTAGTTGAGCCTTCTTCCAGCCAAAAAGAGAAAAACTGAAGCAGACAGCTTTTGCCATCACATCAGGATAGCTATTTGCTTTAGCTGCAGATGGGTTACTTTGAGGTGGACTTTAGTTGTACTTCAGATTTCTCATCTTTTACCCCCATCTCTCTGCTGTAGCGCCTCCAGTCACAACAGGACCAAGAGTTAGCCACATCCTCTGCTGCTGTTGGCAGGGCTGGATCCATCTCTAGGTAGTCTAGGCAGTTGTCTAGGGCCCCATGCTTCGTGGGGTCAAGCCACAGCAGTAATAAAAAAAAGTGTTCTTACTTTTTCGAGTGACCATGTACTGTTGCTTTAAACACTTTCCTGCTTTGCTCATCTTCATGTCTTGCTGCTTCCTGCTTTCAGTCAGTGAAACAGGAGTAAGCATAGGTGCAAGATTTAAGCAGACCAAGAAGCAAAACAGCATCAGGTATTTGGAGTAATGGCTGGAGTTGGAGTGTAACAGCCATGCAGCAGCATTTAACAGCAAGTGTAGTCCTGAGTGTGGGTGTGTGTATGAATGATTCCCTGCTCAGTTATGGGGGCTTGTCAGAGTCAAACCCTGTACCTTAGGTACTTGGGGTAAGAGCCTTAAACCAACTGCCAAACCCATACTTATCGAAGTACAACATGTTCTGGTAAATGTTTAAGTGATTTAGAGTAGAATGCCAGAGAAGTCCTAGGAAGGTCAAAAATGAGATGCAAGTGATCTTCAAGCATGTAACCCCCACCAAAAAAAAAGAACTGTATGCTATATGCAAATAATATTTATGATTTGTGTATGACTTGGTTGTTGAGCAAAAGCTACTGCTAGAGCACTTACAATGTCTGTAATTGTTTTGCTTTATTCACTGTACTAAGGAATTAATTTATTCATTAATAGGCTTGGATTGTATAATGTAGTCTTAGTCTAAACAAGTTGCATTTTAGTAATATATATTTTTGCAGCACCTTCTTTAGGGTCTCCAGCAAATGCAAATGGTTTTACATTTATCAGGTCATATAGTCAGCATTATTTAGTGATGATCAGAACTATCTGATCTTCAGCATCCCTTTTGCAGCCATTGTTGCATATTATTGGTGTATAGTCTTCTCTAGAAGATCAGATTGTAAAATATTTCTACATTTAGTACAAAACTGTTAGTCTGGCAGTTAGGACAAAGGACTAAAACTCCAACTTGTTAAAGAGCTGCTTCCTGTGGCAAGGGTGCAGTGTTTGAAACTGTCTACCTTCGTTTACCTACTGTGTGACATTGAGCAAGTCATTTAACCAGACAATGCTTTGGAACAATTAGTAATTTGTGGTAGGCTCCTTAACGATCTTCAAGACTACATGCCTAGCAACCATCACCCTGTTACTGCTTGCCAGACATTTCCTATTGTATAGCTGATCTAGTTCAGGAAATGTTTGGGCAATATCACTGACACACTTTTTTAATGCAACACGGACAAAAGCAGCAGGCATTAATCAAAATCTGAGGGTAATGCTAGTTAATGCTAGAAGTCTAAACCTCAAAATGCACTCACTCGAGGAACTCCTTAAAATGGAGAACATCGGCATCTGTGCAGTGACAGAGACCTGGTTCAAGGCTCCAGAGAGCACCCCTGCACTACCAGGCTATAATTCATACCACACCTTTCAGCCACCTAACCTGGACTGAAGCACTAAGGGCCGAGGCATATCCATATTCATTAAGGATATCCACACCACCAGGCTAGTTGCTCAGCATAATGCATCCGAGATTATCCAAGTGCAACTAACTCTGGGTAAGACCACAATCCAAATTGTAGCTTGTTACAGATCCCTCACCATGCCCCAGGATTCCCACTCCTCATTTCTTGATACACTGGAAAATATTAGGGTACAACGTAACACCCTAATAATGGCTGATTTCAACTACCCCACCATTAAATGGGAAAACTACTCATGTACCAACTCTTGTGCTCAACGTTTTCTGGAATTCGTAAATTCCAACGCTTTGGATCAACTTATCCACACCCCCACCAGGGGCAGCAATATCCTAGACCTGGTCATTACCAACATGGGCAACTGGTGTTCCACACCAGAGGTCAATTCCTCATTGGTCAGATCCGACCACAAGCAAATCACCCTAGACATCCACAGCCCACCCCCCCCATTAAGGAAACCACCGTAAACAATTTCTCCAAAGCCAACTTCACGCTTCTTAAGACAGAAGTGGCAAACTTCACGACACCCATGCTGACGGACAATAGAGGTACAACTGCTGAATCCTATACAACTGCACTTTATAAGCACTTACACGGGTGCACGGATCATGCAATCCCTAACAGAACCAAGATGCTATCCTCCAAAAAAAAAGGAAGCCAATCTGGTGGTCCCCTGCTATAAACAAACTCTACAACAGAAGAAAGAAACTGTTGCAAAAAAAAGTGAAATCCCATGATTGGAGGAACTCCGTAGTCAGCCTCAGTAAGAAGCTGAGATCCCTCATAAAATCCTCCAAAGCTAGTCACGAAAACAAAATCGCCACTGATTCTAAAGACAACCACAAAGCATTCTATAGTTATGTCAAGAATCTCAATGGCAACATTCAGATCTTCTCTGAGTTACAGCACAATGGCACTAAATATACAGAACCAACTGATATTGCCAACATCCTAGCAGATAGGTTCAGTGCTAATTTTACCCCTCTCTCATCCCCTAAAGGGCCCACCTCTATACCGGAAGAATTCAAAGTTCCTGTAATCACAGCTGCACAGGTAAAAAACACACTCTCCAATGCCAAGAACACAGCATCCATGGGACCTGACAACATCCTAGGCTGCGTTCTACATGAACTACAGAACGAACTGGCACCTCACCGAAGTACCATGTTGAATCATAGCCCTACCTCAGGCTTTGTTCTCACTGAATGGTGCACAGCAATGGTTATTCCAATCCACAAAGGGAGAACCACCATGGATCCCGGGAACTACCGCCCCATTAGCCTGACGAGACTGGTCTGCAAGGCTATGGAACGTATTATCATGGAACTTAGAAACAATGACATTGGTAATCTCCAAACTCCGGACCCTACCCAGTTTGGGTTTGTAAAAGCAGATCATGTCTCCTAAACCTGATTAACTTCTTTGAAGCGGTCATCAAAGCCGTAGATGAGGGTAAGGTGGTTCACACAGCCTATCTTGATCCTGCCAAGGCTTTCAACACCATCCACCACTCTGGAATTATAGATAATCTCACTAAACTAGGTATAAATCCCTATGTGAGAACCACGTACACTAACGCACCAAACCAACGGAGCTCAGACCCTGAGATATAAAAGATAATAACGATACACACCAACAGATACAGGGTCAAATGGCAGGAAGACTCCAAAATCCAAAAAATGCCCAAAGCATACAATCTTTTCAAAGCAACTATAGGTATTGCTCAGTAAAACACAGTAAATAATACGAAGCAGATCTGATTTATTGAACAAACGTTAGCGCTTTCACCCAAAAGGCTTCATCAGACGTACAAACACATTGAATTACACAGTGATTTAAATAGTAGTGAAACAAATCCTATTGGATAGCACCACAACGTGATAAATACTTAAAAAGCTTTGTGCATGTGTTGCATTTAATGCAACTTCTGAAAAAAACATATTATAAAACTATATAATGTAATAAATATATGCATTAAAATACACAATCTAAAACCAGTACGTAGGAATGAATATATGCACTGTTCTGATATATATATATATTTTTAAAACAAAAATATGCGCATGAAAAAACATTAATATATATACAATCTGAAACTAATTGCATGAAAATAGATGTCTGCGCTAAACAGAAATGTATAAATGTTTAATAAAATCTGTATGTATGAAGGGAACCATATAAGAGCTTACTCTGTTGAGTCTTCTCGAAGACCATTAGAACTACTATCAACATTATATCAGTAGTCTGCAAGATATAAATGTATATATGTGAAAGCATGGAAGATAAAGAATGAACAAATTATACAACATTACATCAGCAAACTGTTTGAGATGATAATATGAAATATATATGCATATATAGGGGAATAACAAATGTATAATACATAAAGAAAACATTACCTAAGACATACTTCATAAACCTTATGTACATGTGGTCGAATAATTAATACCAACTCTAGAAACTGACATCATTAAAAATGCACCTAATATGGCATAACATACCTAAGGGTGTATTATTATGTGGAGTATGTGTTATGTCGTTTCTTAGGCCTAAAACATCTCCTTTTTCTCAGGATGGGTCTTATATTTACTCTCTCATTGAGGCCTGGTGGTCTATCAGCCTTCCACCTTATTATCCACCTCATCTCACATTCTAGGGTATAGTTGGTCAAATCACCTCCTCTATTACTCTCGAACACTTCTTGTACCACTAAAAATAAAAAGGTGTGTTGGGGTCCTGAATGCTTAACATGCTTAGCCAATGCATTAGTGTCAGAGCCAATTCTGACATGATACAAATGCTCCCTAATCCTCTCTTTAAGGGTCCTATTAGTTTTGCCTATGTAGTATGATGTACAGGCTTGACATTTAGCTAGGTATATGACATTCTTACTCATACAGTTAGTCCCTGTGTTGAATTTGTATACAAAATTGTTATTGGGATTAATAAAGGTGGTACTAGTGTCAATAGCCACACATTGATTGCATCTACCACAAGGTATAGTATTGTAATCAAAATCACAACGTTTGACCCTTTCACCAAAGATCTTTCTATAGCATAACATATTCCTAAGGTTTGATTTGTTCTTATATACAATCTTGGGTTCAGGGCCCACCAATTCACTTAAATCATGGTCAAGTCTAAGTACCTGCCAATACTTGGTCAAGGAGTTTCTAATATACATAGCATCCTTAGTATAAAATAAAGGAGCTCTCAACACCTCTGTGACATCAGTATTAGCAATATTTCTTATCTCAAAGCCATCAGAGAAATATGGTTTAGCTATGGTGGACCTGAGGATACTAACATCCCGTAACGTACTATCAAACGCTTCACTGGTATAGCCTGTCTCATAAAACATACTCCTTAGCTTGACTATCTCCTCTTGATAACCATCATTACTAGGATTTAGCCTGGAGGTTCTCATTAATTGTCCTTTCAGGACGTTGTCAAAAACATATTTGGGATGCATACTCTGGCGATGTAAAAAGGTGTTCTTGTAACAAAGCTTCCTATGTATGCACGTATTCAACAACCCACTAGTGAGTCTATTCATACATACATCTAAAAAATTAATGGATTCTTTAGAATAACTTAATGTAAACTTCAGAAAATTTGTAGAATTATTAATCCCTTCAACAAATGACAACAAGCAGTCAACGTCTCCAAACCAAATAAAAAAGAGGTCATCCACGAACCTCTTGTAGAAACCTACTTTGCCTTTAAAATCACTAGTCTGAAAGAGGAATTCCTCCTCCCAATAAGCCATCACTATATTGGCGTAGCTATTGGCACATGGAGTGCCCATAGCTAAGCCATCTTTTTGTATAAACATAGATTCACCAAACATAAAAACATTATTGTGCAAAATGGTCTCCATAAATAAGCAAAGCATATCTATTTTCTCATCATAGTATGTAGAATGAGCATGTAAGAAACGTTGCACATGCATGACACCCACATCATTGGGAATCACAGTAAAGAGACTTACCACATCAAGGGTAACTAATAGATATTCACAAGAATCACTTAACTGTTTCAAATACGTGTACAATTCTAATAAAAATTGTTTGCTGTCCCTTAAAATATGTGGGACCGCTTCTACCAAGGGCCGTACAAAATGTTCTATATAAACTGACATGGGTTCTGTGAGCCATCCCTGACCTGCAACTATAGGTCTCATAGGTGGTTTAATAAGTGATTTATGCACCTTGGGAAGGCCTTGTATTATAGGTATTCTGGGGTTCTTAACCTTCAAATAATTATATAGATCTTTAGATACCAATCCAGATAACAGCAAATCATCTAACATGTAATATACACTAAAAACCATTTCAGTAATCATGGTCATATTAACTTGTTGATAAAAAACGTCCTCATTCAAAAGTTCATGCATAATATCAATATACACACCGGTGTCCATCACTACTATGGGTCCACCCTTATTGGCTTGCCTGATAACTATAGTAGTGTCTGCCATCAATGTATTCAAAGCATGTCTTTGTCTAAAACTCAAATTAGATGTATATTTGGGTCTAATATCTCTCTCATAATATGAGTAGATATCATTCTCTACTAGTCTAGAAAATTCATCCAACAAGGGGTGTAACTGAGGTACATATAAGCTGTTGGGGCGAAATTCCCCATCAGTGCGAGCTGCAGTATCCTTGCCAAAATCTAACTTCAGCTGTACATTCCTTACAAATGTCTTGACATCTAAAATAGAATCAACCATGTCTCCATTGCTAGTAGGAATAAAACTCAACCCTTTGTTAAGTACTTGTTCCTCATGTGTACTTAATACCCTACTTGAAATATTGATAATCAACGAGTCCCTGTTCTTTCCCACATTTTCTTTAGGGTCGGGCCTTGTGATTCATTGCCCGAACCCTTCCTTTTCTGGCGACCCCTGCTCATGGATCTGTTCCTCCCTTCGCGTCGTTGTTGTGCTATAGGGAAAGGGGTACAAGTGGTTTAAGCATTGGGAATAAGTGGGAGGACATCTGTCATATGTGTCTTCCTTCTAACTACTGTTTCAGTATTCAAAATTTGTCCTGTATTAGTGATAGTGGGATCTACTGAACCCCTATTAACAGTATGTGTGTTAACATACATCAGTAACAGATAACGCTGTAGAACCAGTAACAGCAACTTGTGAATTCACCATATCACAGTTAATAGTATTACATATACCTCTATCTTGGACACTTACATTATTTACATTATTAATTCCAATATCAGGTGCATTAACTAGGGTGGCAGGTACTCTTTCATGTCTGCCAACAAAGCCAGCATTATTTGTTCTGTCTACATTATCTTGGAATCTCGGCCAAGTAAAGACATTATTATTTTTAAAGTCATTGGCGTCTCTTAGTATCTTGCTTTTTTTCTGCTCCAATAAGCGCTTCTCATAAAGAGAGACGTTATCAAGCACTCTGTCAAGTCTAAGGTCCGTAGAAGCATTATCATACTTCACTTAATTTGCTCATGTAAATCATTCACTGATTTCCGCAAAACATCCTCTTCGGATGAATGGAAGTCATTTAGAAGGCGCATATAATTGAAACTCAACTCTAGGTTGAGTCTCTGCCATTTATACAACAATTCTGGAAGAGAATTACCTGATGTGGGCATTTTAAGCACACGCAGCCCACGAGGTACAATCTTCTTAGCCAGACAAATCTCAAAATGCTGGCGTTGTAACTGCAACTTCTTTAGTTTAAGGAAATACACTTCTAAGCGGTTAAGGTCTTCTGTTACGTTAGCATCGCTACAGCCATCTTCAAAAGGCTCCAAACTCGGCTCATACAGCATTAGCAAATTGTCAGTTTCCATCACACAATTCCTGAAACGTTCACCCTTCCGATTGGTCACATCAGACGTAACCGGAACATAAGGTAATTCTACATTGCCATCAAGCTTGTCTGCCATCCTCCTGGGCTGGTGCAAGATAAATAAACAGCTGAGAACCACGTACACTAACGCACCAAACCAACGGAGCTCAGACCCTGAGATATAAAAGATAATAACGATACACACCAACAGATACAGGGTCAAATGGCAGGAAGACTCCAAAATCCAAAAAATGTCCAAAGCATACAATCTTTTCAAAGCAACTATAGGTATTGCTCAGTAAAACACAGTAAATAATACGAAGCAGATCTGATTTATTGAACAAACGTTAGTGCTTTCACCCAAAAGGCTTCATCAGACGTACAAACACATTGAATTACACAGTGATTTAAATAGTAGTGAAACAAATCATATTGGATAGCACCACAACGTGATAAATACTTGAAAAGCTTTGTGCATGTGTTGCATTTAATGCAACTTCTGAAAAAAACATATCATAAAACTATATAATGTAATAAATATATGCATTAAAATACACAATCTAAAACCAGTATGTAGGAATGAATATATGCACTGTTCTGATATATATATATATTTTTAAAACAAAAATATGCGCATGAAAAAACATTAATATACATACAATCTGAATCTAATTGCATGAAAATAGATGTCTGCGCTAAACAGAAATGTATAAATGTTTAATAAAATCTGTATGTATGAAGGGAACCATATAAGAGCTTACTCTGTTGAGTCTTCTCGAAGACCATTAGAACTACTATCAACATTATATCAGTAGTCTGCAATATATATATGTATATATGTGAAAGCATGGAAGATAAAGAATGAACAAATTATACAACATTACATCAGCAAACTGTATGAGATGATAATATGAAATATATATGCATATATAGGGGAATAACAAATGTATAATACATAAAGAAAACATTACCTAAGACATACTTCATAAACCTTATGTACATGTGGTCGAATAATTAATACCAACTCTAGAAACTGACATCATTAAAAATGCACCTAATATGGCATAACATACCTAAGGGTGTATTATTATGTGGAGTGTGTGTTATGTCGTTTCTTAGGCCTAAAACATCTCCTTTTTCTCAGGATGGGTCTTATATTTACTCTCTCATTGAGGCCTGGTGGTCTATCAGCCTTCCACCTTATTATCCACCTCATCTCACATTCTAGGGTATAGTTGGTCAAATCACCTCCTCTATTACTCTCGAACACTTCTTGTACCACTAAAAACAGAAAGGTGTGTTGGGGTCCTTAATGCTTAACATGCTTAGCCAATGCATTAGTGTCAGAGCCAATTCTGACATGATACAAATGCTCCCTAATCCTCTCTTTAAGGGTCCTATTCCACCACTCTGGAATTATAGATAAACTCACTAAACTAGGTATAAATCCCTATGTCACAAGATGGGTTGCCAACTGGCTCACTGACAGAACCCACACTGTGAAAGTAGCAGACTCTAAATCCAACTTTAGACCAGTGACAAGTGGAGTACCACAGGGTTCAGTCCTAGGTTCTCTCCTGTTTGGTATCTACTTCTCTGAAATACAGGCTAACACAGAAGGTCTTTGGCTAACAAAGTTCACTGATGACTGCAAACTAGGCACCATAATCAAAACTCCTAATCATGTGGAAATCCTACAAAAGGGCCTCACTGAGACAGATGCCTGGTGTCAAAGCCATGGCCACAAGCTCAATGCCAAAAAGTGCATTGTCATCCCTTTTGGAAAAAACTCTGTACCCATGAACTACCACATAGACGGTAGTCTACTTAACACTGAAAGTGTGATAAGAGACCTTGGGACACAGGTGGACAGTAGTCTCTCCTTTGATAATCACATCATCACAGTAGTCGGGAAATCCTTCTACGTGGCACACCTCATCACAAAAGGTTTCTCATCCAGGAAAAAAGAGGTCATTGTTCCCTTCTACTCATCACTCATTAGACCCATTATAGAGTACAACGCCCCTTTTGGTATGCACCTCACAAGACATCTACAACAACTGGAAAGGCACAGAAATACCTCACAAAGAGGATTGCCGGCCTTAAACAGATGCCTTACGCAGGCCATCTCAAAAAACTCTAGCTTTACTCTGTCGCATATCGCCTACTCAGAGGCAATCTCTGCCTAACATACAAAGCTATGTCAGACCCAGAGCTGTTGGACATGCTCCATGTAAATAAATCCCAATCCCTCTGAGCTACACACTCTAGGGACCTAAACCTTGTCAACACAATAAAAAGAACATGCTGGAGGGATAGATTCCTGTCCCAGAGACTTCCCATACTCTGGAACAAGCTACCTATCTATATCAAACAAAGCTCCTCATTAGCACTCTTCAAGAAAAATCTTGATGACTGGATGGGAGATAGGAAATTCACCCCGGGGATCACTTCTGTTGCTCTGCTTGACAGGGTCACAGGAAAATAATTTTCTTGGGTGGCAAAAGCAAGGGTACCGTTTGGCTAGGCTTATATAGGCCCTACAGTCAATAGCCTAGCACCTACCTATGAACCTATTAATGAAGCACTTAAATGCAAATTTGTTTGCCATCAGAAACCTCTGTATTAGTAATAGCTCTCTTTAATGTGGTATTATTCAGATGACTTTTACTTCTGCAGAGATTGTGTGTATTGACTTAGCATTTGTTAGTTATTAAGTGGTTGATGTTTCTTATTCTGTTATAAATTCTGTTTTATTTAAACACATGGCTGGATGTTAATGCACCCTACTAGTGATCTTTATACAATTTCATGTAGTTCATCCAAAGCTACCAATAAAGTACATGTAACTTATTTATTCATAACAATGGGTGTACACAGTCAATAAAGTAGTTATAACTGTTGGTGGAAGTGGTGGTTGTCTGTGGATGAAAGTACCTTCTGCTCTTATCTGGTAATTTTGAAACGGTCAGTAATCTGGATTTATGGCATTAGTGTGTGTGTGTGTGTGTGTGAGACAGAGAGAGTGATAGAGAGTGAGAGTTAATTTGTAATACTTCGGCTACTGTGTGTTTGTGTGAAACACATTTGAAATATGACGCTGTTTTTTTATTATTATTATATTTTTTTACACCAATATCTGAGAAAGATGTAGACAATGCAGCTATAATTGCTGGGTTTGAGGGATGTCTGGATGTAAATGTACACATAATCTGCCACTGACCAGATGCATTTCAATGAATGCGAGTTACAAGGGAAGAGAAATTTACTGTTGCTCATGCTAAGTCTGTTTTCAATGTGATAAACACAAAAGCCAGAAGAAGTAGTTGGATTGAACTCACTCAAATGCAGGCTGCAAATCACCACACAGTTGTAGAATGCAAAATCCACTTTATTAACTTCAGAACATAAAAATCCAAGGTTGAGTGCTTTCTTCCAGAAAGATCTAGACTTCATCAGACAATTTACCCCACATATTTACTTCCTTTTTATACAGTTCAAACAGGAAGTTCTACCCAGTTATGAAGTAATCAATTATGTCATTAAAAGCACAATATTTACAGTCACTGAATTTAAAAAGCAGACAAAATATACAAACTGAAAAAGTTCATGGAACACACCACCCTAAAAAACGCACTATATATAAGCACTGCTTCATAAAATGACAATGTACAATAAATATTTAAATATGTTGAATATGTTAAAACAATAAATGTGTAATTAAATGCTAAAAACTAGACATGGTAGAAAATGTTAAGAGAAATAAATACACATTAACATAAATACTGAACATGTGAATTATTTAAAATGTTAAAATACATAATGGAGAAATATATTTTTTTATCTTTCCAATGCCTTCAGTTTTAAAATTGGGCTAATGTAAATATGCTCATTCAGGCCTGGCCAGTTCCCAGCATTCAAATGTAATTGCCAGTATAATTCTCTTATCTCAAGTAGTAGTGACCATGCACCACCCCTCATGTTGGTACTGATATTATCTATAATAAAAAACTGGAACTTATGGTCATTGTACTCCAAAACATGTTTGCTAAGAGAATTAGTTTCTTTTTTATTCCTTATGTCATACAGGTGTTCGTATATGCGATTTATTAACTTTCTATTATTCTTGCCTGTGTAAAAGCAAGAACAGGTGGTACACATGGCACAGTAAATCACTTTCTCCGAGTTACAATTGTATTGATGATTGATTCTGATTTCGATATTATTGATATCAAAAATATTGTCTTCTTTTATGTAACTGCAATAATTACATCTATCACATTTGTTCATAGAACCTGACCTGTTATTTGAGTAAGAGTTACTGCTTTCAAATATGTTTTTCATATTCTTGCCTTTCCTAAATACCATAATAGATTGTGGTCCTATTAGTGGTCTGATGTTCTTATGTCTCAAAATAGACCAGTTTTTTGTTAAGATGTTTCTTAGTATGTAACTATCTTGAGTGAATACAGTGATGAAAGAAGTCTTATAATCATTCTTACTTGCAACAATGTTAGTTTCTTGATTACTGGTGGAAGGACCACTGTCAATCATATTACAAGAAAGTAAAGGTACATAAAATCCACTTTCTCTCTTGTTAACCACCTCAAGTCATTATATCACTAACAAACTTACAAGGATAGCCTCTTTTTTGAAACATATTTTTTCAAATTGTCGCATTCATCTAAAAATTCATCAATACCAGATACCATGCGAGCTGCACGCACAAACTGTCCCTTAACTATTGCTTTCTTTTGTTTGACTGGATATGTGCTAGAAAAATGCAGTAGTGAGTTCGAATATGTGCTTTTCCTAAAGATTTTTGAAACAAACATCTTATTTTCATAATCCTTTTCCAGTAAGATGTCTAAAAAGTAAATTTTGTCAAGGTCTCTGGGATAGGTGAACTTTAGAAATTCTGTGGTGGTTCCAGTATAGTTTATAAAATTGTCAATAGTATCAACAGGTCCATCCCACAGAACAAACTTATCATCCAAAAATCTGGTGTAAAATTTGATGTGCTCAAAATAACATGAAAGAAAAATACATTTCTTCTCCCATTGCCTAACTACAATATTTGCATATAGACCACCACATGCAGACCCCATAGCCATCCCTTCTTGTTGTAAGTAAATTTCTTTGTTAAAAAAAGGAAGTTGTTTTTAAGGACAATTTCCATCAGTTGTGAAAATACCAAGACCTGGAAATGTGAGATATCTTTTTCATATAAGAAATCTGTAAACCACTCCAAACCAATTGTGTGAGATATGACTGAATAAAGGTCCTTAATATCGATAGTAATAAAAACTTGTCTAGATATCTTGCAGGGGGGTGGATAATGGACCCCTTGGAGTCTACAATGGATCGTATGGGTGGTTGGCTAAGATTTTTATGCAATTTTGGTAGCCCAAACATGACTGATATTTTAGGGTAGGGAACAGAGAGAAAATTAAGCACATTAATATATATTGAACCCTCTATAAATAAATCTTGGAGTTCAGATTTTTATTTCGTCCATTACCTTTTTCTCATTCATGTCAGAGTTCCTACTAGAAAGCTTAGTGATACATATATCTAACTCACATATGTTCTCAAAGAGTTGGACAATGGGATGAAGTGGGGGGTTATATGTACTAGAGATGGCTAAAGAGTTGACAAAGGAACCAGGTGCAGAGTTTTTAAAAAGAATATTCAAGTTCAGCTTTCATGTATGCATTCTTAAGTCCATAAGAGTATTAGAAACATCTAGGGACTGTGGGGGTACAAAGGTGAATCCTTTGGCAAACAAGTCACAGTGTTCAGAATTAACAGCAATGCTGGAAAAATTATACACATTAAAGTCACCTAAAGTGTTGGTAACCATGTGGCAGGGTGGGAATAAATGGTCCATATCACCTAAATTGTTTGGTGGTAAATGCAACAAGTTAGTTAAAGTGACATTTACATTCTGTTGTTAAAAAGATTCACCTTTGTACCCCCACAGCCCCCTAGATGTTTCTAATACCCTTACGGATTTAAGAATGTATACATGAAAGCTGAACTTGAATATTCTTTTTAAAAACTCTGCACCTGGTTCCTTTGTCAACCCTTTAACCATCTGTAGTACATATAATCCCCCACTTCATCCCATTGCCCAACTTTTTGAGAATATGTGTAAGCTAGATATACGTAACTCTAAGCTTTCCAGCAGGAACTCTGACATGAATGAAAAAATATAATGGATGAAATAAAAATCTTTTTACAAACTTAGAATTATGAAAGAAAGTCAAAAAAAGGTCTGAGGAAGCCATATGGTGAAAGCACTAACCTGCTCATGAGTTTTATACATTAAATTTAGATCCTTATACTGAATTAGTCGCTGTATTTTTTTGAGTATAATCATCAGCGCATTGGTGCACTGGGACTATTGAAGTATCGAGGACGTTTTGATGATATTTTGGAATATCTACTGTGTTTTGCTCTTACCATTTGTGTGTTATTTGATTTAGAATTATGAAACCTGATAAAGTTGGAGGTGTTGTGTTGATGGACTATGAGGATTATAACACGAAAATGCTTTATATTCTAGAAGGAAAAGCATATTTAAAATAATCCATTAATTAATTGAACAATTCTTACCAGCATATAAGGAATTAACTCCAAGATATAATTAGCTTTTGGGGAAAAAAGTTTGTTTTTCTTTCAAAAATTTCCAACTTTTGTTAATTTTATAGGCTTTATCTTGATGACATCTGCTTATTTTGGTCTGGGATGGGAACTGACTTAAAAGAAGTTATGTTTATTTATTATTTATTTATTGACATTTGTTTACCATGAAGGTCTGATTGGATAATTTTATCCATTTTCAGTGGAGGCCTAGTTCCGCAAATAATAAAAGAGAAAATACATATACATAGGAGAGAAATGACATTATATTATAATATACTGTAAATACATAGATTAATACAAATATTAATACACATATGACATGTATAATAATATAAATATACCATTATTAAAACAAGATAAATGCAATATCATGAAGCATTGAAACATGTTGATATGTTGTAAGTGTGAGAGTTCATTACTCATTCATAAAGCAAATGTCAGAGTGGCAAAATTCAAATGGTGGATAAGGAGGAGGAGAGGAAGTGAGGAAGAGTGAGAAAAATATTTGTTAGTGGTAATAAGTGATATAGATTTGGAAGATAGGAGAAATAATGTATAAAAGCAAGATAAAGAGTAAGGGAAATAAGAGTGAGAGAAATAGAAACAAGGGAAAGGAAATATAGGATGTGTGTGGGTATTAGAGGAAAAGAAGCTAAAATATTAGTCCTGAGAGCAATACATGCAAAGGCAGGAGTCAGCCATGAATACTTTTAGTTGCAGATTAAATAAATGAATGTTACTTATTGCCCTGACTGGTGCAGGGATCGTATTCCAGTCTTTTGTTACACAGGGTGAGTTCACACTTTGACCACAATTTTGTAATGTTCATAGATGTCAAGCAGATGTTTGTCAGAAAATTGAAGGTGATGAGCTGGGAAGTAGTGATGAAGAATTGTTCTTATAGTCGGGCAGGAGGTGGGAGTAAATACAATTTTGTGTTGGGTAACATTTAGCTGGTGAGATAATTCTACCCAATTTTGAGTTTTTAGCGCATAGCACTGATGTAATCTGTAACTTAAATAAGCAGCAAATCTAGCTATGTTTTGGTAGTTTAAAATTTTAGGTGGTCTGGAGGTTACTCAGGATGGGAGAACCATGTTATAGAAAGAGAAGTATGTAGTGGCAACAGTGATTCTGATGGATGCATTAAGGAGATTTTGGCTCTGTAGAGCACTATTTTTTCTGATTTTTTTTACATTGTTCTGTATGTGGGGGTTATATTTGAGGTTGCCATGTATTATAACCCCCAACAGTTCTGTATGGGGCACTACTTCAACTGACATATTGTTTAGGGACGTGATCTTAAAGCTATTTTTCTCATGGGTAAGTGATATGGGGATAATAAAAGGAGTTAGGTTTTCTAGGATTAAGGAGGGGGTGGTTACAAAGCTAATTTTTAATTGTATTAAAGTAACATTGAATAATCTTTTCTACATTTTCTAGATTGTCTGAGAGGCAGATAAGGAAGAATAATCTGCATACTGTTCAAGGGTGCTTTTTGTATAGAAGTACGAGTATTGTTTATAAAAATATTAAGTAGAAGACAACGGATAGAGTCTTGTGGTATACTTGCAATTGTGGGTAGGTAAGGGGAAAGGATAGAATTCCATTTGACTGCCTGGTAGCATTCTGACAAGTAATTATTAAACCACTGAAGAATAGGTTGTGAGAAACTCATTGTGGACAGCTGTAGGATTTTTTTTAAATGAGATAAGTGTTGAAAGCTTTTGATAAGACAAGGAATAAGGAAGAAATAAGGTTACCTCTACCCTGGCTTTGCATTATCTGTAAAAGATAGAGGGCATTTGTCATGCTATGGGCAGGTATAAAACTATGTTGTATATTGGTTATTACTTGCCCCTTTAAAATATGCTGGTGTAACTGTTTATGGACACATGTTTCCAAAATATTTGCGAGAGGGGATAAGATGGCAGTAGATCTAAATTTAGATATTTCGCTAGAATTGCCACCTTTATGGAGAGGAATAATATGGCATTTTTTCCAGATGGTAGGAACATAGGATTCCTGTACTGACCTGTTTATAAGGATGATGACTGGATACGCAATGGCATTAGCAACAGTTTTGAGGTATTCTGCAGAGGATATGCAGGGTTTAAGTTTGGATAATATTGTATCTGATTTTCTCAATCTTCATTCATTCTTGTCTGATGGGTTCAGTTCTGACCCGGCCGTTAAACAAAGCTCACACCAGTCAAAAACTCTCTAGCCAAGACTCTACCCATACTGCCTCTCTGCCCTTTACCTCAGATCTCATTTTCCACATAGAAAACTGGACATGTCAGCCGGTGCTCTCAGCTAAGTACTCAATTTTTTGTTATTTAGCTATCTTTCACTTCTTCTCTAGTTTTTCTGTCTGTAGTATTTTCAACTATATAGTTCTCTTTTTGGTGTGAGTGACCCCCTTTGAATCTTTATTCCATTTTTTACCTCAAATGTATCTATTTTATACCATCATTGGTCTAGGCCTCTCCTCTCCTCTTATCACTGGTAATTCTTTTATACCATCACTGGTACCCCCCCCCCTTCCTTCTTCCTTTTCTCTTTACCCTTTTTTGGGTAGTCTTTAGATACTGTTGTTGGTATGGTAATAAAAAAAAAGGTTTTATATTTATCTCCTTTTATCTTTATGAGTGATTGTGTGTGTGTGCGTGCCATTTACTTGTAGACAAAAATGACCGAAAAACAAAAAGGAACCTCCGGGTTCAAACAATGTAAAGACTGTGGCAGAAGGATGCCCAATTCAGATTGGCATCTTTCATGCATCTATTGATGGGTGTCTCTCATTTGGAAGATCAACCTCCGTGCAAATTCTGCAAGGGTTTTAGTGCTTGAACTCTTGCAAAAAGATGTAATAAGTTGCTTATTGAAATGTCCTTTTGGTGAAGCTGTCTCAGAGGCAGAGACTTCAAAATCTCTGAAGACTGACTCTAAAAAATGGAGCCATTCGATTCCGTCTTCCCCTAAGGTACATGAATCTAAGACTCAAAAGTCTCAAGTTCTGACTCCTTCCTCGGAACCGAAACCAAAAGTTCTAAAGATTGCTTTGACTTCTGCTCCAGCACCAAACTGATTCAATGGTGGACAGCACCAAAGAAGATTGTAAGTATTCAGACATCTTCGTAACTGAGCATGTCTTTGGCATCGATGACCTCAATGGCGCCAATAACTGCCATCTCTAATATTTCGGTTCCATCTTCACCTGCCAAACAACAGTCTATGGTGCAGATGGTCGAGATCCTAAGTACCCCCATGACTAGATACTCCCCTTCAATAGACCCCTTCTTGGGTCAGCAGCTGAGTCCCTTCATGGAAAGACCTGAATATCCTTCAGGAATGCCCATCTATTCCTCCAGGAGTCTATCAGAATTGGATGTAGTTAGATTGGTGGATCAGCTCTTGGCAGTCAGAGGCCTTCCTGCTCCCTCATGGACCCCCCTCCCTCCTGGAGCCGAGGCTTACTCTCCCAGGAATCCCACACATATTCCTACTTTAACCTCTGCAGGTCTTGGAGCCCACTACTTCGACGCTCCTGGTGCCACCTACTTCGGTACCAATGGTGGATCTCACCTCTGTACCAGAACCTTTTCTCTGGTCTTTGACTTCATTGGAACAGTCGCACCCACAGGACCAGGATTTGGCTGCTGGCTCCAAGATCCTTGGATCAGCTCCAATTTTTTCCACAGCTCCATCTACTGCTTTCAGTGCCTTGGTAGTTTCAAGTCCTCTCTCAGCTCCTACTTTGGGTGGCAGTTCGTCAGAGCGTGGTGTGACCCCAATTCTAAGGTTGTCTTTCTCGATTCCAGGCTCCCATCCCTCTTCGTGTGGGCCTGCCTTCCAGATAATGGAGAGAGCTCTAGGCTCAGCAGGCTCCCAGTTGGTACCATCCCAATCCTAGTTCCATATTTTTGTTCCCTCTGGTTCACAGCTGCCACAGTTTGCTACTTTGGGGCAGTGGGTACAACAGCAGCAAGATACCCTAGTGCAGGGCCCCCTCTCTTCAGAGTCTTCCTCAGATCTTCCCTGTGAAGAGCCACACCATAAGAGATCATGCAAGAGGAAGCAGTTGGATTCTCCAGAAGACTCAGTCACCAAGGATACAGATTATGATAAAGGGAAAGGGTCCCCATGGTCACTCCCTGAAGATTTTAAAACAGAGGGGTGATTTAAAGACCTCAAACCCATCCTCCAAGTAATCTGCCTTCTTGCAAGCTTTTTGTGCCCAGCCATCTACTTCTTGGTTGACCCTGTCAAAGGGTTTAGCAGTGGATACAATGGTGGTGGTGGCAGACACAAAGAAGCAACTCACTGAAGAGAGTTCAGCTGTCCATCCTCCCAACTGAGAGTCATGGGCGATGGACAGATTTGGGAAGTGGGTCTTTGCTTCATTGACTTTTGCTATTCAGTCCTTGAATTTTTTGGTGCACGTCACTAGACTCCAAAAGGATCTGATAACTGAACTGTTGGATACCTTGGCAGGAGCAGTATCTGACAAGATTTGAGATAAGGTTGCCTCCCAGCTTGCCACCCTGGAGTCTATCGCTAATTCATCTATGTGGCTTATTGCACATACAGCCAAAGTGATGTCTAGAGCAGTGGGTACAGGCTTCGCTATTAGGCATCATGCCTGGATGCACTTGGGTGATTTTGTGGACCCCTTTAATCTTCCTTTGTCAATGCTCCAGTTGACGCTACTTCATTGTTTGGCCCAAAGGTTAGAGACATATTAGCCAGGTGTGAGAAGGGCGGAAAGACCCTTTTTGCTGTTGGCGTACATTTTTCCACTCTGCAATGACTTTACTCTAGGACTCAGAGGAGTGGAAAGATTTGGTTCAAGAAGACCCAAGGGCCTTTTTGTGGCACACATGGCAAGTTTTCCCCCGGAGCAGATGGGATAACTCATCTGGAAGACTCCTCACCCATGGCAGAGGGGGGTCCATGCAATCAGGGCTCCAGAAATCCCTTTACTGGACAACTCTACCCGCATTCCTGAGCAGTGGCCCAATTCCTTACCTCTGGAAGCAGTCGGGGAAAGATGTTCTCTGCACCATTCAGCCTGGCTCACAATAACATCAGATTCTTGGGTGCAGACAATAGTCACCAGAGGTTACTGCATTCCCTTCAATCTATTTTGCAAACCACAAAAGTGAATCCCCAATGTTCCACCCAGTCAGAGGGATATAGCAGCATTAGAAATTCAAAACCTGCTTCAAGCAGTCCCACCACACCAGATAGGATCCAATTCTACTCAAGATTCTTTTTAGTGCCAAAAAAGACAGGGGACTGGAGACCAATCTTGGATCTCAGTGTATTGAACAAATTTGTGCAACAAACAAAATTCTTTATGGTCATGGTTCAGTCTATCCTTCTTTTCTAGAGAAGGATGATTGGTTGTGCTCTATAGATCTTCAGGATGTGTATTACCACATAAAGATGGACAAATGCTCCAGAAGATATCTCCACTTCCAGCTAGAAGCCAGTCATTACCAATTTTGATCACTGCCCTTTGGTCTCACCACAGCCCCCAGGGTGTTTAAACGCATGTCAGTCATAGCAGCTCACTTAAAGCTTCAGGGATTACATGTGTTTCCATATCTAAATGACTGGCTTCTCACCATCCCCACTAGGCATCTACTGCTTTGCTCTATAGACTCTGTTCTACACCTTGCCAAGTTCTTAGGCATTTCAGTCAACAAAGTAAAATCACAGCTATCTTCCACACAGGACCTGGAGTTCAAGGAGCAAAACTAAATACAAAATCCTGTGTTGCCTCCCTTCCTCATCACAAATTGATAAAGTTGGGGTCCCAACTACAAGTGATTCTCTCTCAAGACAAAGTTCTGGCTCATCTGGTTCTACAACTTCTTGGATCCATGGCAGCAGCAATCACTTTAGTCCCCCTGGCAAGGACCACATGAGGCTCCTTCAATGGCTTCTGGTGTCACAATGGTCACTTTTAACTCACCCCATGTCTCATCCAATCTTAATAACAGACTGCTGCAAGAAGGATTTATCTTGGTGGATGAAGCCAGAAGAGAATTTATGGAGTCATCCCTTCTCCCCCTCTCAGCCCAAGACTGTAGTGACCATGGACTATTCCCTGATAGGGTAGGGGCATTTTCAGGGAAAAAATGTCCAAGGCACTTGGTCCTCTCAGAAGGCCAATTTGCACATCAGTGTCCTAGAATTGAGGGCAGTACTTTTAATGCTGCAAGAGTTCCAGTCTGCCTTTCCTTCAGGGATGATTGCTATCCAGTCAGACAACATTTCGGTAGTCTGGTACATCAACAAACAGGGGGGAACCAGATCCTACCCACTATGTCAGGAAGCTCGAAGAGTTTGACAATGGGCAATTGCCTCTAACCACTTTCTAATAGCAACACATATTCCGGGAAATTCCAACATGATTGAGGACAAACTAAGCAGGTGTATCCTTCTACATCTTGAGTTGTCTCTCAATCCCTACATAGCGATGAGAATTTTTTGTTGATGGGGTCTGACTTGCTCTCCCATAAACCACAAATGCAGCAGCTACTTTGCCTTATTCCTCACTCATGGGGATTCCCAGAGAGATACACTTCTCCACAATTGTCCCCTGGACTTCTGTATGCCTTCTCACCGGTTCCTCTAATTCCCCAGCTTCTGAGGAGGCCCAGTGGTTGAGAAGCAAAGTGATTCTCATTGCACCTTATTGGCCCCATCATGTTTGGTTTCCCTTTCTCTGGCCTCACCTGGTTCACTCCCTGTGGACTCTGGATCCAAATCCGGACCTGTTATCTCAACCTCAGAACTTTGTCCATCCCAGCCTTCAACATCTCAAGCTGATGGCTTCATTTCTGCACTTCCAATGATTGCCAGGTGAAACAATTTGTTCTCCCCAGTGCAAAAGATTCTTCTGGCTTCTCATAAACCATCCACCAAAAAAATGTATCTTAGCAAATGGAAAAGATTTTCTATTTGGTCAGATACAAACGGCTTTGATCCTTTCTCAGTTCCAGTTGATAAGGTGCTTGAATATTTAGCCACCTTATTTCATTTAAGAACCTCAGCTTCTACCATTAGAGTTCATTTAGCTGCCGCCTTGAATTTCCATAACAGATATGATGATCATTCTTTGATGTCTCACCATCTTTGCAAAACTTAAGGGCGCTCAACATTTGAAGCCACCTTTCAAAGATGCCATAGTTCCTTAAGATTTAACCTTAGTCTTGCAATCTCTAGTTCATCAGCCCTTTGAGCCAGCAGCCACTTGTGACCTCATATTTTTATCTTGGAAGACCCTCTTCCTAGTAGCTATCACATCAGCTAGAAGAATTTCAGAGTTACAAGCCCTGTGTGTGAAACATCCATATATCATCTTCCACAAAGAAAGAGCATCTCTCAGAACTAATCTCTCCTTCCTTCCTAAAGTGGTGTCAGACTCCAATATAAACCAGACCATAGACTCACCAGTCTTCTGTCCAAATTTTTCAAACAATGGAGAGGACTATTTGCATATGTTAGACGTCCACAGACAATTACATTTTTACTTGGACAGAACAAAATCGTCTGGAAAATCAGACCAACTTTTCCTATCCTTCTCAGGTACCAGATTGGTCACCTTGTCAAAATGGTTAAGAGACTGCATTACATTTATATGCAGTCAGAATAAACTCCATCTATCAACAAAAGTTAGAGCTCATTCGACAAGATCTGCTTTTACTTCAGTGGTCTTCCAGAGCTTCTATGGAAGAAATATGCGGAGCTGCAACTTGGGCTACCCCACATACTGTTATCACTCATTACAAATTGTATATAGTCTCCAGAGGGAGAGCATCCTTCGGCTCTATGGTGCTCAGAAATATTCTTTCTTAGGGCCGCCCAAGATCTAAAGTAGCTGGGAACTCTGTCCCATCAGTCAAGAATGAATGAATGAAGACTGACAATGCCAAATAAAGAAGTTATGTTCTTACCATAACATTCCATCTATGTTGTCGTTCTTCATTCATTCTTGACATCCTCCCCTTCTGGAGACTCCTGGAGGTTCGGGTCTTGTTCCAGGGGTTGTTATAAGGGTGTTGCTGAGATAGGGCTTCCATTTTTCTTAATGATAGGCAAACTCAATCTGAGGTAAATATAGGAGGGGCAGGATGGATAGAGCCTTGTCTCTAGAGTTTTTGGCTGGCGCGAGCTTTGTATAATGGCTGAATCAGTTCCAAGGATTCAGAACCGAACCCATCAGTCAAGAATGAATGAAGATCGACAACAAAGATGGAACATTATGGTAAGAACATAACTTATTTTTTTTATGATGGAGGTGGCAACTGGTTATAATGTGGGGGTGGGGTATTAGTGGATGGGGGTTGACATGAGTCGAAGAGTCAGGAAAGGATGCATTGTTGATGGCAGCTACACTGTCAATGAAGTATGAATTAAATATTGTGGCTGTTTCTAAAGGGGAGTTATTGGGACAAAGGTTAAGGACATTGTTGGTTCCTGGATGTAAAATATGTTTAATGAAAGACCAGAATTTCATGGGTTTATATCTAAGGTTATTTTGCAAATCAGAATAGTATTGTTTTGTTATCAAGGCTGACTTGCTTTTTGTTAAGGTTACAAAGTTCTTTAAAGTGGTGTAGGTTTTGTGGAGACTTTTAATAGGCAGATACCTCCTCTCTTGTACTTGCATACACTCTTCCTTAATAATTTTTGGCTTCTTGCTGATGGTGATGTATAACAAAACCCTGGCTCCTTCTCCCTTTCCTCATCCTACTCCAGTGTTTCTCCTCAATTAATCTTCATAAAATATCCTTTTGAATTACTCATCTCAGTAGCTGCAGCATTTGAAACAAATAGGGTAATTCTGTAGCATGAGTCCAAAACACAACCCTTGTAATTTCTCTGTAGATGAAACCTAGTTAAAGGATAATACTTTACTTTTGTCTTTTCATATCAGTTACTAGTGTTTTCATACCAATACAATAGTTTCCTGGGATTAAAAATGTGGCAATGTACTGTTTCTGGTTCAAAAGAATTTTAATGTCCATTCTTTATTCAGGCCACATCCACAATCCCAACTAATTCTAACTAGATCGTAGTAAAATTGTCATTAGACAATGCAGCTAACATTTTTCTGACTTTACTTTATATCCCAGTACCTTTCTAATTAGTCAGACTTTACCACCGACTTTGTATCTATACAATTTATTTTATTCTCCTAGGAAGCTTTAACCTGGTCTGGTTAGGACCTCAGCAGACTTACTGTTACTCTGCTTTATTTTATTTATTTAGTAACCAAGTATGTTCATAGGTTAATAGGCATATACTAGGCTAACAACCACTGGGGACTTAAAAAGCCTAGCCATGCAATCCAAATGTATCCCATGGGTTATTGTGCCTTAGAGGTTATTTTGAGTCCATAGCGAGACACACAGATGTCCCCCTTACTAGGCTGGGCAAGGAGAAGTCACAGTCAGCTGCCTGTCAGGTTCCAGGATCACTCAGAGCACACACACATTCAAGTCTCTCAGCAAGTACTGTTATGACTCTTTCATAGTCCATGGTGGAATGAATGACTTGAGACATACCTCACTATACTATATGTAGAGAGACATGACTGAGTTATCTGATTATTTGTCCAAGGCAGGTATGTCCTAAGCCTTAAGCAGCATTCTACCTTCACCCAAGATGATGCCCCAGTCTAAACAAAAAATGATTGACTTCAACACTTGACTTAGCTTCTGGTGTCAATCCCGGGGGGGGGGGGGGTCCAGTACCTGTGAGCCTGGGAAGATATGGTCGACAAACCACACTGGTTTGCCAGAAATTGTCCTCACCTGTTGCCTCTTGGCTTTTGGTTACTGGCAAAGGTACTTACCTTCCCCATAGTGACATTTTTAGGCAATGTCATAACAACAAAATTCCAGACATAAAAAAATCCACTAGAGACAAACTCAAGGTTATGCTGCTTAATGCTAGGAGTCTAAATCAGAAACTACACTCACTGGAAGCACTCTTTACCTTGGAAGATAGCAATGTCTGTGCAGTCACAAAGGCATGGTTCAAGGCCACAGAGAGCACACCAGCCATGCAAGGCTACAATGACTTCCACATGTTCAGACCTCAAAATGAATGTGAAAGAACCAAATGTGGATGCGTATCCATCTTCATTAAAGACAAATGCACCTCAAGACTGGCCAGACAGTATGACTCCCTAGAGCTACTCCACATCCAACTAATTGTAGATAAAACACCCTTCTATATCAGTGTTAGCTATAGGTCCCCCACCATGAACCACGAGAACCACTCTGCCTACCGGGACCTACCTGACTCACTGATTGTACAGCCAAAATACCTTGCTTGTGGATGATTTCAGCTATCCTTCCATCGATTGGAAGTCATATATGAGCACAAGCATGCTTGCTCTAAGGTTCCTGGACTTGGTTAATACAAATGCTTTGGAACAGATAGTCTGCACCCCCACAAGGGGCTCGAATGTCCTAGACTTAGTACTTACCAAAACAAGGGGCCTCTGCACTACCCCCTGTGTGTTGCCCTCCCTGGTAAGGTCTGATCATAAATCAGGCTCATTCAAAGTAATGATCATACCTGACCCCCCTTATCCAAAGCAAACTATAGCGTCCTAAGCGATAGCATAAATAGTTTCAACCCCTCTGCTACCACTGACAACAATAACTCCTATACAAAGGTGTACATAAATACCCTGTATAAACACCTATATGAATGTATAGACTCGGCTGTACCTGAGTGGATCAACCCTGGTGGTCATCAAGTATAACTAGGTTATACAACAAGAGGAAGAAACTAATGTCTAAGAACAAGAGGGAACTGAGTCGGGAGAGGAAGGATACCCTCCACAGCTTGAGCAAGCAAATTAGATATCTTATAAAGTTCTTTAAAGCTAATTACAAAGCTAAACTAGCATCCCTTGCTAAGGATAATCACAAGACATTCTTTAGCTATATCAGAAATCAAAAAAGGAAGGCCCAGCTTTGTGCCAAACTTGTAGTGGATGATACCGCTCATACTTACCCTGAGGACATCGCCAACCTGCTAGCAGACAGATTTGGCACAAACTTCACCCGCCTGTACCCACCAGACATACCCCAAAGCATACCTGTCATCAGTCCTCTATTTATTATCTCCAAAGAGTAGGGCATAACCGCACTCTCTTATGCCAGAAACACAGCCTCTATGGGACTGGATAACATCGCAGGCTGCCTACTAAATGGTGTAAAACAGACGTAGCAGAAACACTTGGCACTCTCTTCAACCACAGCTTAAGTACTGGCTTTGTCCCAGCAGAGTGGAAAAGAGCAACAGTAATTCCCTTGCACAAAGAGGGTCCATCAACCAACCCTGGTAGCTAGAGACCCATAAGCCTATCCAGCCTTATTTGCAAGGCCATGGTAAGAATCATCATGGACCTTATCAGCAAAGACATAGGTGACCTTCAAATTCTTGACTCAACCCAATTTGACTTTGTTAAGGGTAAATCATGCTTATTAAACCTGGTGGACTTCTTCTTTATATTTTTGTATTTGTGGAAGACTAAAGCACTTGTGCAACTTTTAAGTGGATTTTGTACAACTTTTAAAGTGGATTTTAACAATTTATACTAAAATAAACAGCGGTTTGTTTTTGGATGTTTTTGCAGCCTTCTGAGTTTGTTTGGCATTGTTTGTATTCCTGTCTTCAGTTTTCTTTGAGAATGTCACCAATGCCTGGATGAAGAAAAAACAGTACATACAGCCTATCTTTACTTAGAAAAGGATTTTGACACAATCCTCCATTCAGGGAATTAATCCATGTGTCACTAGATGGGCAGTCAAGTGGCTCATCAACAGAATGCAAGCAGTCAAAGTTAGCGATTCCACCTCTGCCATCAGACCAGTTACTAGTGGCATACCACAAGAATATGTGCTGGGTCCCCTACTGTTTAGAAAAATAGATAGCCTGTGGTCTACCAGTTTCACCGATGACTGCAAACTGGGTGCAATCACTGAGTCCTCACTGATGTTGAGATACTACAAAAAGGCTTACACAAACAAATGATTGGTGACAAAGCCATGGACTTAAACTAAATGCAAAAAAATGTGTTACATCCCTTTCTGCAAAGGAGAAGTCCCTGCAAATTCCAGTATTCACAGTACCACCCTTAGCTCAAACCCTGTAGTGAGAGATTTGAGAACACAGGTTTATAGCAACCTTAACTTCAATCACTATGTGTCCACAGTGGTAAGGAAGTAATTCTATGTTGCGCATCTCATAAGTAAGGGATTGCATCCAGAGCTAAGGATGTTATAACTCTCCTGTCCTTATCCCTCATCAGATCACCAATAAAGTACAATGCTCCCTTCTGTATGCACCTCACCAGACACCTGCAACAGTTGTAGAGACCTCAGAGGTTTCTCACCAAGAAAATTCAGAGCCTTCAACACATGACCTATATGGACAGACTGAAGGCCCTGTCACTGTAGTCTGTATCTCATAGGTTGCTGAGAGGTGGCTTGTGCCTGACCTACAGAGCAGTCTTGGACCCTGCCCTAATAGAAATGGTGCGCACAAGATTCACTCACTCTAGGGATCTTAACCTAGCCTGCAACATTTACAGGCCATGCCGGAGAAACAGGTGCATCTCCCAGAGATTGCCACTCCTCTGGCACAAACTCACAATTCACATAAAACAGAGTTTCTCAATGACCCTATTTAATCATAACTTAGATAACTGGATGCGAGACTGCAAAGTTACCCCAGGGGTGTCACTTATGTCCCTCTTGGATAAGGACATCCGGTGCTGATCATAGACTCACACTGCAAATATAGACCATACAACTTGGTCAAAAGGGAACAAGGGTTAACATGGCTATGCTTATAAAGGTCTTAGGGGCAATAGCCTAGTAACCTCCTGTGAACCTATGAAAGGGCTGTACTTCACATGCCTCTGAGATGTATACTTGTCCCTCCAGCATATCCTATTTAAGTCACCAGCAAAGCTTAAATCCTTAGATTTAGTAGTTCTGGTGCTGTTTGTTTTGCAGATTTGCAAAAGGGTCTATCAGAATGGGATCCAAGGATGCCTTGTATACCAGACATAAATCACCACTCAGCAGTCTGTAGAAACAGAAAATATAGATAAGACTTTGAGGTGATTTGCAAAGGACATTGGGTTTACAACCTGTATTCTTTTGTGAGGAGCTTCTGTGGAAGTTCTAGTTGCATGTGTCTGGTCTGATACATACCAGAAGCGGTGTTATACTTAATGATGCTTCTGATGTCTGATGAGGGGTGAGTACAGTGGCATTATTACTTCCCTGGACCTAGATGTTATGCCCTTATTTATAAGTTGCATGATATAGAATGATTTTCTTACTATCTTTGACACATGTTGATTGAAAGCCAGATTACTATCTACCTGTGTCCCCAAATCCCTGACTACTGTGTCTACTTTTAGGGGTGTTTTATAAATGGACAACTTTCCCCTGGGTTGCTGATTTCCCAAAATGTACTATTATTTATTTATTGGCATTGAATTTTAAGCCATGGCTTTGGTACTAGCCATTTGTCTGTGTTAGACCTTTCTGTAAGATGTTAGTGTCTTCAGGGGCAAGTACTATAATTGCACCTAGTTTGAAACTGTCTGCAGTCTTGGTAAGCCAGTGGCCCTTGACATTGGTCTTAACTTCCAAAAAATAGATGCCAAAGAGAACTGGACCAAGTACAGAGCACTAGGGGACTCCAGTGGTGACCAGCCTCTTAGTGGAGGTGGTCCCTCCAATCCTAACTTCCTGGGTCCTGTCTGTGAGCCAGCTGGCAATACAGCAAGTTGCATAGGCATTTCTGCCTAATTCCATGAATTTGTTTGCAATGTCTGAGCAAGTTTTGTATCAAAAGGCTTAGCTAGGTCACAGTAGGCAGTATGCATCATTTTGCCCTCATCCATTGCCTTGATGACCATCTGAAAGAAGTCCACCAGGTTCAGTAGGCATGACCTGCCCGTGATGAAACCAAACTGGGTTTGGTCCAGTGTCTGAGGGTTTTCTATGTCATTGTTAATCATTTCCATGATAATTCTTTCCATGGTTTTGAGTATGACTAATGGAACTGTAGTTCCTTGGATCCATTGATGGTCTGCTGTTGCGCAAATGGATGACAGTTGCAGTCTTTCATTTGTGTGGTACAAAGCCTGTGCAGAGGCTGTGGTTGAAAAGTGACTCCAGTGGCCCTGATAGGTCATATTTCAGGATATTTAGCAGTCATCCTGGGATATTATCAGGGCCCATCAAAGCTGTATTCTTGGCCCTAGACAACGCATCTAAGACCCGCTTCCTACTGATAGTTGGAAGGTTATGTTAGATAGTATTTCCTGGGAGGTAGGTGAAAGGGGGTAAATCTGGAGCTGGATTTGTCAGACAGATTTGCTGTATATCCTGGTTCCTTGAATGTGACTCCATTTACCAACAAATCAGCATACTGTTGTGGACTGCCTTTGAGGTTTCAGAGATAGCTAAGAAAGGCCTTATTGTTGTCCTTGGCCTGGGATGCCATCTTTACCTCAAAATTAGCTTTTTTGTATTACTCCTCTTAACTGTCTATTCAGTTTGACGAGGAAGTTTTTTTATTATTATTATTATTACTTTTTTTTTTTTTGGTGTTACACTTCCTAATTTTAGCTATGACTGTTTTCTTTTTTTTACAACCTGTTTAATTTTGGATTCCAACAGGCTGGTTTGTTATTTCTTTTTGAGTAAGTTTTGAGCTTATTTAAGGTAGGCACAGCAGCCTCCATACAGTCACTGACATGGTTGTAGAGAGCTTCTGCAAATAATTCCACATAGGCTGTTGTGTTATCTGAGTTTGGAGGGGTTTGAAATTTTGACAAGTTGCCATTTAATAAAAGGTAGTTTGCCTTGAAGTAGTTTCTGTTACATGGCTTGCTGGCTTACAGAACTGATTGATCCTTATTTCAAAAGAGCCTGCTGTGTGCTTCAACCTTACCAGAGAGGACATAACACTGGAGGAGTGCAGTATTCTCCCATATTTGTAATTATCAGGTCTAATATGTTTGTACTCCTAGTAGGCATATGCAGTAACTAGATGAGGTGTTTGTGTTTAAAAAAAGTCTAGGAATCTCTGTGCCTACAAACTGGAGGTTGTTTAGGATTCCCAGCATTAAGAGGGATAATTAAATATCCCCATGAGTTGAGTGGCAAGTGTCTGTAATAGGTCTAAGTATGAGCTATGAGTTTCATGGGACATAAAGGGTGACCTGTAGCTTGCTAGGATATGGTATGGGACTTTTTGGTAATCTGGATGTGGAGGAACTCCAGTGCATCATCCTATTTTAACCAATCTATAGGCATGCTTGTTGTTGATGTAGAGCGAGACACTTCCACATTTAGTCCTTGTCTATGCAGTTGCTGGTCTAAATGTGTGGAAGGCACTGAAGTCTTGCACTGCTAGTATAATCTCCCAGCTTTAAACCATGTCTCAGTAATTGCACAGATGATCATATTCTCCAAAATGAGGAGGGCTTGGAGAGAGTGAAGATAAACTCCTGGCACTGAGCAATAGTATGTCTAAATTTCCTAGGGTAGAATTTGCTCTGTTGGAAGATTTGTCAATTTGGCATTATCTAAAAAACACTCTATGGGCAGGACCATGTTTTAGGCAGTATTTCAAAGCCGAGGGGACAGGTGCAGACCATCCATAACAAAGGAACATGGTTTGTTAACCATATCCTCTAATGCTAACAAATATTGTATCCCCCTTGAATGGCATCAAAAACTAAGCCAGTTATTAAGGTCAATCAACCTGTTTGTATTTTGGCATCATCCTTGGTGAAGGTAGAATGCTGCTCAATGCTAGGCACATACCAGACTGTGAGTCATAGTCTGAGAGCTCCATAATGTCACTCTCCATAAAGTCTAGGGAGGAATGTAAAGGTCATTTACATGTACATGAAGTATAACTGAATCATAATAGTGCCAGTGGAGCAGTGACTTAAGTGCATGCATAACCTGGCGGATCCTGGCCCCTGATTGGCAAGCAACTAACTGTTACTTTCTCCTTGTTCAGTTTGGTAAGTGGGGCAGTAGGATGTCATACTATGGAGTCATCTATGACCAGAGTCCTGGATAGTGTATTGGCTTGCCTTATGGGCTTGGTAGTACAGGCTTCACTAGGTCTGGCTGTATGTGTAATGTTAGTTTGTTTCTGTTGAGTACTTTTGGGTTTGCTGAGCATACATTTTGCATGTGGAATGACTGGGAGGTTTTTGGAGGTTTGGGAAGTGCCTCAGAATAAGTAGGGCTATGTGTGTGATGCATATGATATGTAGCATGTGTAGTGTGTGTGTTTCTGACAACCAGATTGTTGTTTTGAAGGTTTATACACAAGATGTTTTCCTCCAAAGACATTGTGTATACACCTTTTTTGCAAAACGTTATTTGTGTCTTTGAGGATTAAGTGATTATCAGTGGACAGTAGACACCTGTTACATTGTTTCAATATATATATATATATATATATATATATATATATATATATATATATATATCCACCAAGATGGCTGATTGTCAGGTCCTTTACTGGATGGGCTGCAAGGGTATGGTGCATGGGGAGGGGGGATAGTGGGCTGACTATGTAATACTAAATTCAAGGGGCAGTGCATCTCAGAGCTCAAAGTGGCTGATCTGTGCTACTCAATGTGTAAAGTAGTTGCCCTACATTCACAGAATTATTGGTACAGTTTCAGAGGTAGTTTTATAGGGAAAACTTGGTTTCTAGGTATCTGCGCCTATACATGGCACTACTAACCACTGCTGCATGATGGATAGAGGTGTGCAACATGCCAAATGTGTACAGGTACTTAAAACACAAGAAACTAGCTTCTAAGCCCTTTGGCCAATAAAACAACTACACTTACAGATTTCATATCTGTTGACCAACCAGGTCACAAAACTGCCCCAGATGGGCTATACAAGTCCTTATGTAAAAACACAAAAAATGATTGCTTGAATGTAATACAACCATAAAGCAACTTAAACTACCCGGACAAGGTGATTTCAAGTATTAGTGACCTTTAAAATTCAAAATCAACAAATAATACAATAATAAGGCAGTAACACTCTAAAACAGTTAACTGAAATGCACAATAATAATCCTATTTGTTAACCAGGTAGGCCCACTGGACACACAGTCCATTTTCAGGGGAAACCTGGGGCAATGCCTCATTAAGTGACTCACTCAAGGTCACATAGGAGGCAAATGAGGGCTGAGGGAATCAAATCCTGTATCACAGTAACTACAGCTTGCAATTTTAACCTCTGCACCAGTTGGCAGACTTAAACTTTGGACTAACTGCCAGTTGGTTGCCAAGGAATAAAATAAATCGCTTATCTAACAAGAATGGAGCAGGATTAAATCAAGACCCTTTCAGAGTGTGGTGACGGCACCAAGCAGATGGAAGTTCTAGGAAAATAAGCAGGAGACAATTTGTAGTAAAGGTGGTTAACTCAAGAGCAAGAGAGACAGAAAGAAAAAAAAAAGCTTGTCAACAATTTACCCCCCCCCCCCAGAAGAAAGGCAGCTTTTAAACCATTTAATTAGGGATAAAATGTTACGAATAATGAAATCTGATAAAGGCAGAGGAATAGTGGTGATAGACGGTATGTATTACTCTTCTGATGAGCAGATTAATAAAAGAGTTTCTTAGAATAAGATTAATATTTATCACAGTAAAACTGATTATGTGTTGAATGATTTGGTTTTTCAAGTGTCCATTAACAAATCTACTTTTGATTTTTTAAGGGTTGATGAGCCATTCATTCCTTTTCTCTTCAGCATCCCAAAGATTAATAAGAATCAATTTGATCTTCCAGTAAGACCCATTGTGGCTGCAATGGTATCTAAAACGGAACCCATTACTAAATGTATTGACACTAAATGTAAGCATTTTGTTATGAAGTTGCCTCAAATTCTTAGTGACTCCTGGCATTTATTGGAAATTCTTAAAAATACTCCATTTGATGAGACACTTGTATTTGTCACAATAGATGTGATTAATTTATTTACTGTTATTCTTCACCTGGATGGATATTATTGGTTTAATGAATTTTTGGGAGTCAAGATGCTATTTCCACCATTGATGTCTTAGTTATTGATACTTTATTGGATATTGTTCTTGCTAACAATTGTTTGTATTTTGGGGGTGAATATTACCACAAAGTGTCTGGAGTTGCAATGGAAGCAGTGTGTGCTCCCATCTATGCCAATGGAGTTACGGCACAGTGGGAAAAGTGTTATATATTTAACTTTGTAGTCCAACCCTTTATTCTCACCTACATTCATTTTTTGGATGATATATATTGATTTTATAGAAAGGTACGGAGAGTCAAATAATAGCGTTTGTATCATATTTAGGAACCACAACTAGTCTATTAAAGTTTACCTAGTATTATGATACTACTTCTATTAATTATCTTCATGTGACTATTGGAAAAGATGGAATTTTAAATAGTTTCACCTCCACTCTATATAGGAAAGGTAGTTTTCCAATTCTTATTTTCACTTTGAGAGTTGTCATCCCTTACACCAGAAAAAAGGCATTGTTAAGGGCTATATGGTCCATTTGTCAAGGCTGATTACTAGGGATGACCTGTTTGAAAAGAAATACACAATTTGTGTTGTATGTTTAAAGATAAAGGTTACCCTATTAGTGTACTATTAGTGTATTCCACTCTGTAAAAAAATGAAGTTTTAGGAAGAGAAGAGATTTGCACCCCTGTTGTCTTATAATAAGGACATTAGTATAGAGAAATTCAACACTACAGCAGATTGTGTTGCTAATAAGTTTGATTTTGTTAAGGGGAAGGGTCTTTATCTCTAGTTTAGGCTTTTAATGGTGGTGTCAACAAATACATAGATATGTTTAAGGACTTATGCAATTTAATATTTCCCATAGATGTGAAGTTAAAGTTTGGCGGACAACCAGTTTTTTAATTTAGCAAAAGCAAGTTTATAAAGAATTGATTGAGGGTCAGTTTAGGGAACTGTCTTTTCTTGGTTGGTCTCATCAGATGAAAAGGTGTGGCTGATGTAAATATTGTAGATTCATACATGAAAGACCTTAATTGTTGAAGGACATGATCATAGTTTGGCATGTCCTGGTAGATGTAATTCTGACACTCACTGCTCATGTTGTTTATGTGGAAACTTGTTCATTGTGTCGAGCTGTTTTATGTTGGAAAAACAATCACAGATTAAAAAACTGAATAAGGGAACATGTATATGATACAAAGAAAGAACATCCTACTAATGCCATGTTTAGATATTCAGATAGTTGTGAGAACTTTAAAACATACCAATTTTTTTGTTATTGATAGAGTAATTATCTCCCTGAGAGGAGGAGACATGGACATTTTTTTTAATTAAAATAATTGACATGGTAGCTAAGACAAGAAGCATGTACATCCCCAAGTCTCAATGATTATATACTGAATTAGTAGTTTTTTAAAAACAAGGGGTAATGTAATATGAATTTGACAATATTTATGAATATTTATATTTGTGGTTATATTTATTAGATGTTGGTGACATTAATAGATTGCTCTTGAAAATGTGAAATTTTAATTGAGATGCTTTGAAATTATTTCAGCACATATTGATTGAGTTTTGACATAATTCTCAGTTCATGGTCCACTGTTTATATTTTACATTTTATTAAATTGAAGTTTGCTTAAATTTTCACTGATCAAGGTTTATCGATCAGTTTTACAATGTATTGAACACTTGAATAATTTTATCATGTATAATCAGGATCTCTGTGTGTTTAATGTCCTCATATCCATAAGTTTTTATGTTAGGTAGCCGATAATTGGATGAGGCCCCTTTAAATAATGAACTGTATCTGTTTCATTTACTCTGATGAAGGATGTCATTAATGATGAAAGTGATAGGTCGTGATTCTTTGATTATACATTAAAGATGTATTTTATTTGGATATGAATTGGACTGGCTCTTGAGCTGCTGTGGCTGTTTGTGGACTCAGGAAGTACCTGGGGCTAGAAACATTGATATTGCACAATGCAGGGTAAGGAGTTTGTCATGCTTCCAATCTGGTTGGTTACTCAAGAGCAATACTGTTTTACTGAGTAGGCACTCACTGTTATGGATCTATGGAAAATAAAGGGTAGGAAAAGTACTTAAATAGCTTACACAACAGGCAATAGCAATGAAAGAGGGAAGGGAGGAGTTTTGGAAGTCAGATTACCATAAAGGAAGGAAGTCAAAGACACCGCCTTTTAAAATCACAACAGGGAAAAGGTAGTAGGGTTGGGAGAGAGAGAGATCAAATCAAGCAAGGACAACATTGGAGTTCTAGCCCTATGATTCTGAGCTACAGGTCAATGACCCCAGGTAGGTCAGAATTTCAGACATGTTAGCTTAATGTTTCAGTGGGGGCTGGGCCAGACACAAAGAACAAGGAAACACAGTGAAACTGGAATGCAACTTTAAGCAGGCAAGTGAGAAACAGGATATAAGACTTTAGCTGTAAAACTAAAATATAAATAGCTGTAAAAGAACTGAAGCACCACAGCTATAAAAGAACTGAAGCACAAGTCTTGGAGCAGATTTTACAATACTCCCACTGCTGCAATATAGGATAATAAGACACTAGACTGTACAGAAATTTATCAGAAACTAAGTTTATGGAAAAATGCAGTAACACATGACTAAATGAGGCTCAAATCTGGCAGTTGTTCACAGTTCCCCCACAACTGCAAATGAAACTACAAGATAAGGCCCCAGGCAGGTTTGAAAATGCAAACAGCTAGCTTTTCAAGTAATTCTACTTATGGAAATTGAAGTGCAGTATAATGTATAAATGATGCTGAGATCTTGCAGTAATTCACAATCATTCCACAACTTCAAATGAAGCTACAATACTAAGGTCCCAGAACAAACTAGAAAAATGCAAACTGGCTAAAATGTGAAAAAAGACCTTTTTCAGGTATAACACTGGCACAAGGTGGTGCAGTTCATATACAATTCTGTATTTAATATTGCAGCTTTAAGGTATAGTCTTTATACACTTGCATTACTAGCTCAAATGTTCATCGCACCTACTGCCTCAATGGCATTTTGGGTTAATCTGCCAAGGTAACCCAGTACTGGCAAGATATCAAAAGCTCAGAGTCCCCTCCCTCTCTCTTCGCATGACATCCAATTGTCTGAGCATATCCTAAGAGGGAAGCCATCAGCTGTCAAAGGAAATGAGTGTTCAGTCTTTCAGCCATCCAAACAAGAAAGTCTTCTGACTCTTCACAGGATCCACTGCTAGAGAAGCCACCTTTTCAAATGCCAAAAGTGGGACATTTTTTATTGTAACATGATATTTTGCAGGTAAAACCATATCCACAATCAGTGCAAAGTACTGGAATTCACATTTTGCCAAAACAAAAACTCAATGTTGCAGAATTTGAGTTGTTTTTGCTGTTTCATGTATTATGGCATTTCAGGTACAAAATAACCTTTTTATACAACTATTAGAGAACCTGAGAAATAATTTTTGTCCTAACAATCTCAGGACATTTACAATTTTCCGTGTTTTCTATGTTTATTTAAAAAATATTTATTTTAATATGCTATCTCTGTCAGTGTTTATAGCAATTTATGTGGGGATATCTGCTTATGACTGTTTATTTTCTTTCTTTGACAAATGCTTGTTTTTATTGTTTCTGATGAGACTTTCAGTATTTCCCTCAGAGGTACATTATGTATGTGTGCTGGTGGACACTAGGGGCTATCTCGTGTAGTCAGAACTGGGAATTAATCTTGCCTGTCTTTACTGTTGTTACTCTGTTTTTTTATTTTTCTCTTTTGAAAGGATAATATTGCAGAATGTTTTTTCAACATTTATACATTATTTGTTATATGTATAAGCCTACTCTGTGCGTTTTTAACATTGGATCCTGATTTTACAGTGAATTAAGTTATTTGAATGTACTGTGAAGATTTTACTCTATTTGACAAGAAAACTTAGTTTAAATTGCTATTAAACTTTACTTTATGGCAGTTTAATATGGTTAAAAGGTGTGGAGCTAATTTGTAACACTGGTTTGGCACATATGTTGCTTTGGTGTTTAGACTTTGTGTACTGGAATTTCTTTTGCTTCTGTAAGTTGTAAAACAATTCTGAAAAAATTCAAACTGTTTTTGTGATAATAGCACAGTTTGGCAGAGTTTAGTTGTATGGGGAAATACTTATTACTAGAAATTTTAAGTGCTTATTGTGATACATTTTGTTGTTGTTGTTGTTTGTCTTGCGGCTTTTCCCGGTTAGGGGTCGCCACAGTGGAACACCGCTCCACTAATGATTGGCAGTTGTTTTTTATGGTGTCGAGTTGCCAGCCCGATGCCCAACCTTCAACAAAGGCACGCCCATTCAATGCATGTCTTTCAAACGCCCACTCAACTGCGGGGAGGACATGCAGACTCCACACAGAAGGCACTCCCAACCCAAGCCGAGAATCGAACAGGAGAGCCTCTTGCTGTGAGGCAACAATGCTACCGCTGCACCATGTGATAAATTATGTTTGCTTATTATTCTGGCTGTTGTTCTTGGACCCTGCTTGATGGATCTTCATTCTTTTAACCCCCCCCCCCCCCATCAAATCCAGTTGTAAGCCCCAGCCTATGGCTAGTGATTCTATCAGGACTGCTGCTCAGTCTGCAGACCACTGACATTTTTTCCCCCTCTCCTTCTATGGAAGCTTTGTTGGCCACTACAGAATGGGGGCTGTTCAAGTACCTGGTGCAGTTGTAGGAGAACTAAATCCTTTAAGTGCAGGAGTAGTCCGGAGTAAGAAACCACTTGTCAGACATAATACGCTGTCCACAGATATTTTATCTAAGCAATGAAGCTCACAAGAAAAAGAAACAGAAGCTTCATCATACAGCTGATAATCAGATTATAGTTGTTTATAAAAATTGATGTGGTTTCCATGACTGAATGTTATGCAAACAGCTGATTGTGTTGGTTGTGTTCCCATATGTGTTTCTAGTGTGACTTTGGCTAGAGACCTTTCTGTTGTTTCAGAAAATTATGAGGAATTTGATGAGGTCAGTTGTGATTTCCTAGCTGAAATTGTAATTTCCTGGATCCCGTTACTATGATTCTTTGGAAGGGGAACCTAAGTTTAACTCCAAACAAGTGTTCACTTTTCCTCAGATGACTGCTAGAGCTAGTGATGTTGTTGCTTGGGAGCAGTTGGGAACTACCCGAGAGCTAGGCAGGGTATATGACCTTATAGAGAATGAGATGCCCAGTTCTATGGCTATCCCACTTTCTTAATGGCCTTGGAAGATGTTTATGGAGCTGCCTGCAGGAAGGCAGTAACTATTCTAGCAGTCCCTAAAAAGGCTCAGAGAAAATAAAGGGTCTTCTCTAATATAACTAGTCTCTTTTCACATTTGACTGCTGACCCAGGTGTTGCCTCCCCTGTTGCCTGCTCAAATGAAATGTACTTGGCTTCATTTAATCCAATGCCCTATGATAAAGAGGGAAAATAGTTAGATTTTCGGAGCAAAAGGGTGTCCCTTTATAGTAATCTAGCCTTTAGAATGTTAAATTCAGTTAAGAACTCCTGCTCTCATCCCTCCTAACTTCCAGCCTACTCCTCCTACTCCCCACTACCACTTTCTTGTCCTCCAAACTTTCTCCCTCTAATTCTACCTAACTCTTACCTAATTTTTCGTATCCCTTATCTTCCCTCCTTTAACACCCTAGCTTGTGCAGGCATCTACCTGCCACCCAAGACATAATGCATACTCTCACTCTATGGTGCTGCACTACTTTACATCATACCAAATATCTTATTGCTACTACTGTAGCTAAATCTATTGCTTCTATTAATTTGTATAACATGTATTCACTACTACTGTTTGTTTTTTGTAATATACTGTATTAACTCTTTGTACTACTTATTGCTGATATTTTTGTATATATGTACTTTGGAGCTTTTCTCCCCAGGCTTCCATTGGAGAAGGGCTCATCCTTGGCCCAATGGACTTTCTGGTTATCAATGTGCAAATAAATAAATAAAGTATCAAGGCGATATGTGGAACTTTATTTTACAGTGTGCATAGTTTGGCTATTTTGCTGCATTCTTACCTGCAGAGCAAAAGACTTATATGAATGAAATTGTTAATTTGATGTAGGCTTCAAAACAGGTATTGAGAGGTGTTTTGGAATGTGCAAATAAAATGTTGACAATTGCTCTTTCTGTTTTTTTAAGATGATATGCTTGGCTACATAATCAAAACTTCTCTGATTTAAAAGTTGAAATTTTGAATGCACTTTTAAATGTTGAATTTGTGTTTGAGCCTCTGCTACACATATCCTCAAACAGTAGGATAACAGAGGCAAAATAATGCATGGGATGTCTATGATGTTTCATGTACCTCAAGTTCTCACCAAATTCGGTGTCTTACTTCAAGGGGCAGAACAAACAAAAATCCCGGCCAAACAAAAGTCAGGGGTCAAAAAGAAAATGGCAGAGGATATTTTTTTTCAAAACTAAACAAAAGGGATTTCTTTCTGAAAAAGAACCAGCCTTTTGCAAAGTAATGACTATGCTGAGCTACAGTGCACCCGTATTCCCCTCCTGCCCTTCCTTGTCTTCCTCTCTGTCTTAACCCTGTAGCCTGGCCACAAGCAGTCTCAGATAAATCAGTTCTGAGAATAATTTGGGGAGTATATACGAGAAAATAAAATCCTCCTTTTTTCAGTGGAATCCCCCAACACCTGTCAGACCAGACAGAGATGTCTCCTCTGGTGCTTCATCACATGGTACAAGCAGGGCTCATAAAACCTGTGCTTGCAATACATAAAGGCAATGTATTTTACTCTAGAGTCTTTATGGTACCAAAGCAGGAGTGCTCCTGCATCTTAGATTTGATCTTTCCTAAACATCTTTGTAAAAGTTCCCAAATTCAAAATGCTTACCTTACAGTCTGTGTTAGAATTGCTTCTAGACCACTGTTTCATGGTGACTCTAGATCTCAGGGAAGCTTATCATAATATTCCTGTGGCAGTGGGTGATCTCCTCCAACCACTTTCTTCTAGCAATGCACATTCTGAAGAAATCCAGTGTTCTGACAGGCTCAGCAGAACTATTCTAATGCCTCACAGGTGATCTCTCAACCATACGGTGGTGCAGCAAATCTTCCATCTATGGGGTCAACCTTGCTGTGACCTCTTTGTCTCTCCCCTCAACAATAAGTTCAGCAGTTTTTTCCCTAATTCCCCCTCAGGGGGAGTGACGAGAGATGCTCTAGTCCATGTTTGACCCTCTGATCTCCTGTATGCTTACTCCCTTATCCCTAATCCCCAAGTTTCTTCAGAAAGCATTCTGGTTAAAGAACAAGGTTATCATCATTGCCCCATATTGGCCTCAGCAAGTTTAGTTTCCCTTTCTGTGGTCTCACCTTCTCTGTCCTCCTTGGGCAATGGACCCCAGTCCAAATATGGCATCTCATCCTACGGGTATGGCTCACCCAGACATTCCAGGCCTCAAGCTGACCACATGGTTTCTCCAATTCCACTGATGGCTAGACAGCCCAGGCTTTCTTCAGTTCACCAAATTGTAATATCATCCCAGCCTCAACTAGAAAAATATATAAGCGTAAATGGAAAATATTTTGTTATTGCAAACATCAAAGAGAGTTAGATGTCTTTACTGCTCCTGTTCCTATTGTTTTAGATCTTATTCCTTCACTTTTTCAGGGAGGTACTATATTTTCAACCATCAAAGTCCAGCTAGCAGCCATCTCTGATTATTACACTGGAGATACTGCTTTCCTTCTAGTGTCATCCAGGTTATTTAAAACTCTCGTTAAAAGTACTGTCTTATGTACACCCCCGATTAAAGACCCTACTCCACCATGGGACCTTACACTTATGTTGCAGAGCTTGGCTCAACCTCTCTTTGGTCCCTCAACCAAGTCTGATCTGAAATTTCTCTCTTGGAAGACAATTGTTCTAGTCAATATAACTTCAGCTAAGCAAGTTTCCAAAATCCATGCACTCTTTTTAAAACTCTCTTCAAAACAACCTTATTTGATTTTCTGTAAAGATAGAGTCACCTTATGTACTAATCCATCTTTTCTACTAAAAGTAGCTTCTGAGAAAACATTAACCAAGTAATCAACTTGCCCATCTTCATTCCCAAATTTACCAATAAAGGAAGAGTGCGTGTTTTACCTTTTGGATGTACACAGACAGCTTAATTTTTATCTTCATAGGATGAAGGATTTTAGGAAGACTGACAAACTGTTCATTTCCTTTGCACATAATAAATAGGGGAAAACAGTTTCTGAAGTCACTTTAGCAAAATGGTTAATGGACTGTATCTCACATGTTTATTTTCTTTGAGATCTGCATTAACCGGGACCTCCTAAAGCTCAATCCACTAGATAAATGGCTACATCTGCATTCTGGGCTAGAACCTCTATTGATGATATTTGTGCTGCAGCCACTTGGTCCAATGTTCACACTTTATTGCTTATTAAACATTGGACCTCATTTCCAGAAGCAGGACTGCCTTTGGGTTTGCGGTACTCCAGAATATCCTTTCATGAGGTCCACCCAAGGTTATCATAGCTGGGGACTCTGCCCCATTCATTGAGGAATGAATG
The DNA here is from genome assembly GCF_019279795.1 of Protopterus annectens. NCBI lineage: Eukaryota > Metazoa > Chordata > Ceratodontiformes > Protopteridae > Protopterus > Protopterus annectens. Next base: position 76,491,853 of record NC_056747.1, on the reverse strand, counting down.
AAAATACAGTTACAATGGAGTAAAACATTGACATAGACACTAATACATAGTTTATACACCCACAATACATTAGGAATAATATAATCATGGTTCAATGTTATGTACATATTTACGTACTACTGCATTGTGTAGTATTATTAACATTAATAGTAGAATTTGATGATTGTGAAACAGCATTAAAGGATTCCATGTTTTTGGGTTGTAGGTATTAGTAGCAAAGATTTGACAGCTAGAGTTTGAGCTCCAGCAGTCATTATAGTGGGATAGTGTGAGAAAGATTTATAGAGTAATGAGATTGAATAAAGAGAGTTTTATAGCAAGGAGACAGATATTTAAGGAGGTTTTATTTTGGAACATGAACAGTGCCAGAGTGAAGAGAGATGTTTACGTAAGGTTGACTTAAAAAGAATAGGATTACTTATGGCTCTGATAGAAGGTGGTAGGGCATTCCAGAGTTTAGAGATTGTGAAAGAGTATAACATTTGAGCAGCTGAGAGATTAGGTTTGTCAACTTTTAGCAACAGTGTGTTTTCAGATCTAAGAGGTCTGTTGGGATGATAGGTGGACAGTAAAGAAAAGAGAGGTGCACATAGATGTTTTGTATATAAATTTATGTGCAGTAGTTAATTGAAGATATGTGAGGTATTGTGGTAGTTCAAGCCAGTTTAATTGATGTAAGGATAGACAGTGATGGGATGAAAAGTTTGAGTTAGTTACAAATTTGGCGCATGAGACAAGTTTGGTTTTGAGAGACGACTGTAAATTGATGAGGATGGGGGCACCGTAACATAGAGATGGAAGCAGGAAAGAAGAGGCTAGAGCTTTTTTAGCAGTGAAGTTAAGGAAGTGCTTGTGTCTATAGAAGGTACCTAGTTTCTGGTGGGTTTTTTTTATATTGTTATGGATATGGAGGTTGAATGTTAGGTTTTCATCAATGATGGCACCAAATAGTTTGGTACTTGGAATGACATCAATGCTTGTATTAGTTAGAGAGTGGACAGAGAATTTGTTTCTGTTGAGAGGGGTATTTTTTGGGGGGTAAATATTATAAGCTTAGTTTTACTAGGGTTTATAGTGAGATGGTTACTTAACCTCCAAGCTTCAGTTTCTGTAAAGGCCTGTTGGGTAGGATGCTGCAGGTCGGAAACAGTTTTGTCAGAGGAGATGATTGTAGAGTCATCAGTGTATTGAATAACAGTACCATGAGTAAGAGTGGTATGGAAGTTATTGATGAGTATGCTAAATAGGAGGGGGCCAAGTATAGAACCCTCGGAAACACCTGTAGTTGTCTTTAGAAAAGGTGAGCAGGATCTTTGCCATTTGGTAGCTTGTTGCCTGTATGAGAGATAGTTGGAAAACCAGTTCAGGGTAAGGGGTGAGATGCCTAGGTTGAAGAGTATGGTAAGTAGTATGGGATGGGAAACTGTATCAAATGCCTTTGAGAGGTCAAGGAAGAGTGAGGCAACTAATTATCTGACATCTTGAGCCCTATTTACTGTGTCCAGAAAGGGTATGACAGCAGTGCTGGTACGATGTCCTGGCCTGAATGGTGAGTAGGGGAAAGGATGTGGTTATTAACAAGATAATTTAGAAGCTGAGTGTAAACACATTTTTCTAATATTTTGGAGATGGGGAGAGGGTTGCTATGGGACAGAAGTTTGAGATACCAGAGTTGTTGCCACCTTTATATAGAGGAAAAACAAATGCTTTCTTCCAAATGTTAGGTATAGTGGTCTCCTTAATGGATCAATTGAGGAGTATACTGACCAGATAGGAAATGGAGTGTGCAGCTAATTGTAGAAATTCAGCAGGTAAGTTGTCTGGTGCATTTGTACATGGTTTGAGTGTATGAAAGAGTTTTTGTACAGTGAAGGTGGGAATTGGTTGGAATGTAAAAGTAGATATAGAGGAGTGTGGGCTGGGAGATGAAGGAATATTTGGTGGTTTGTGATTTGTTGGTGGGAAGGTGGATGTAAGCATTGCTATGGTGTCAAAGAAATTAGAGTTAAAGAGAGTGGCTACCTCAATGGGAGTCTTGTCTGGGTTTGGGCAAGGATTATTTTTTGTGCCTGGGCAAAGCAGGGAGTGAGTGCACCCCAGAACCTTTTAGGGTTTTGTTTGTATCGGTTTTGAAGAGTATAGAAATGTTCTTTTTATTCTTAATCACCAAATGTTTTGCCTGGTTGCATAGCTGCTTATAATGAGTGAGGTCAGTTGTATTTTTTTTTTCACCAGTCTTTCCAAGCTTTCTAGCAGACATAATTTGCTTAGTTTGTTTGGTCAGCTAGTTGGCATTTTTAGCCTTAACTCTCTTTAGACAAGGTGGGGCTACCCTATCTAAGATCTGAATTAGTTCTGTAGCTGTTCCTAACCTGTATGGTACTTACATGCATAAAGAGTAGGTATTATAGGGAGAATTATAGAAATGTTATCATTAATTTAAATAGGCAACAGTACAAAGTGAATTACATGGCCTTGTTCGATTCATGAGGCAAATTTTCCATTGTCTGAAATGGCTAGAGTTAAGTCTTACTGAGGATGTCCTATTTTCAAGATTTAAATCAAGTAATGATGCTTTCATTGAAGATGTTTTTATTTCTTACAAGAATGTGTTTTTATTGCCTTGGTCAGTAAATGTTTTTTTTTTTTCTCAGAACATGTCATAATTTTAAACACCCTTTATTAAAATAATCACTTAAGACATGGGCACACGTACATTAAGCAAGCAATAATGTCCAACAGGTTTTGTGTTACTGTATAAATAACATATGCACGGGGTGGCCTGCAGCATTGGGCCTCTATACCAATAGAAAGGTATTATCTACACAGTAACACACACCTTGGAGGCATTATTGTGCATACAGAATGGGCTGTCTAAAATTGTTTTGTTTTACTTATTTTTTTTTTTATTACTACATTATTTTGTTTTATATTTTTGATATAAAATAGTTCCTAATCATTCAAACTTGCTGTAGTATACATAAATGCAGTTGGAGGAAGTATTTTATATCCAAAATATAAGCTTGTTAAGTATTTTTATTTATTTATTTAATTAATTAATCAATTAAATAAATAAATAAAATACAGTTGGAGGAAGTATTTTATATCCAAAATATAAGTTTAATTATTTAATGTCTACACACACACACACACACACACACACACACACACACACACACTCTCTCTCTCTCTCTGTCTGTCTCTCTAACACATGCATACACACAAACATTCAGAAACAGTGTACCTTTAAAAATACACCATTAAACTAATTTAATAATGACAGCCATTAAAAGTTTAAGTCCATAACACTCAGCTGTCTAGATCTTTATATTTAGGATACTTGAGATTATTAAAAGAAGTATAAGAGGGTTTTTTTGGGAAAATGCAATTGAAAGATATGAATTAAAATGGCAGCTTAGACTTAACGATATGACACCCCCTGGCATTAATGATTACGTGTCTATTGCCTCAGTTTTAAAGAGGAGGGCCTTGACTCTATAAATAATTCATTCATTTAGATAAGACACTAAATGTTTTTAACATATTTTTATTATATTTAAATGTTTATATATTCTGAATTTTTTATTTCTTAATGTCAATTATAGATATTTGTAGTATAAATTTTAAAATTGATGTTTTTGAAGGGTTACATTTTTAAAAAATATGTGTTGGTTTAGTCACATGATGGGAATTAAGGTATTTAAACTGTTAACAAGATTGGTTTAATTGTTCTGATGAAATTCCGTTATTATGGGCCGAAACGCTTGACCATTGTTTTACTGATTGAATTACATGGATTAAAGTATTTCATTTGGATCGAGTACAAATGAGGATTCTGCCAGCACAGCTATCTGAAATTTTGTAAATAGTTATATGTCATTTGAGAATATCAGTATGACTTGTATAAGATGCTTGTGTTACAACTGTATTAGAACTGTATGTCATATGTATATCAAACTAGTTTATACAGACATGTATGTTAAAAAGGTATTTTATAAAGTGCTTGTGCTTAAAATGTAACTACAGTGTGCCCTGCTGGAAGAGAACAGAAATGTACATGCGCTATTGTAACTGTTTAAATGTCTATATTTTAACAGTGAAAACTGGAATACAGAAGGTTAACTTCAGTAAAATAACTGAAATTAAATTGCTCTATGGCCATGCCATAAAAGATGGTATCTTTCAGTTTTCACTGCAGTCAGAGACAGAGTCTGTGCTGAGAAGTTTTCTGTATTGTTTTCGTAGTGAACTAATTACTACCTCTGAAAGCATGAAGGAATGTAATTCTTTTATGACTTCCACCATCTGCCAAAGATCTGAGGTCTATGTATTTTCACAGGTAGATGCTAAATGCTGCCAGCTTCCAGCAGTGGGAGTTTCAGCTGGGATAGAGCCAGATGAAAAGAAATAATGTCATTCTGAAAGCTATGCCAGCAGTAATATTTGAGATATTAATTTGAGAATTTTCTCAGACAGACAAAGCATTCGTATTCTGTCTTGGACCTGACAACAACAGGAACCATTCACCACACATCTGCCTTGCTCTGATGAAGTATGTTTCTAGAGAACAGTATAATTCTCTTGCATATAGTCAGGAATATAGCAAAGCTTATTTTACATATTTTTATTTATTTATTTGAGACTGTCCTGCAATGCTGTTTTAAATATTTCCTGTGATTTTTGAACTCTGATGTGAATATATACTGAGTATTTTCTTGTTCTTTGATTATTTGTTACTAAATATATTTAAAACCTTTCATTGTGGCTGATCTTTCTAGAGATATTTAAGTTTTGAGTGTACTTGCATATTTATTTGGTGACAGTGTGTGGGCTACTCTTAATAGCCTTGCTGTTGTCAAACTACCATTTGTATTACTATTAACATTTACACAATAAGATTGGACACCCTTTGTTAAGGGCCTTAAAGTAGCTGATAAGGAATTGGCTGGTGGCAGTGATAACTACCTCATTGTTTGGGCAAAAGGGGGGCATAGCTAGCAAACCTGTGCCAGCCTTTCCCAGGTGTGCGTGTGTGTGTATGTGTAAATCAAACCTCAAAGAATGTGTGTGTCAGCTACTTGGACAGGGACATGAAGCACTGGTTGTACAGAGAGGGTGGTGGAGGTCTCAGATTGGCCACTCAGCTGAGATCTCAACTCTATAACTGTGCCAATAGGGAGTCTCACTGGGGATCTGGAGAAAAAGGGAGAAACCAGCCCCAGACTGACTGTGGTCTCTGTGTGCTCTTAAGGGAAATTGCACTTGATACAGAGAGCTGCATCTGGAAATACTGTGTGCGTACCTCTCATCCTTCCAATGTGCATCCACCACTGGTGCCAGTATTGAGGATTAAGGCTCCTTGATTACTGGCCCAGTGGTGGGTCATCACCTAAGTGGTGGGGCATCACACATGCACACAAATATGCACTTTTCTATTTTTTCCTGTTTTAATTTTACACTCACTAAACAGCAAATGCACTGCTTAGTGAGCATAAAATAATGGCAACCATTAGTTTTCTTGCAGCCGAAGCTCTATGACAGCTTGATATGCTGCCGTGAAGTGGCAGACTCATTTTACAGTGGGCATTACCTATACATTAACACCTGCTGGGAAATGTTCATTCTCCAATCAGGGTTTAATGTACGGTTTGTCTGTTCTCTAATAGAAAAGAAAATGAACTAGATTAACATTTTTTTTTCATTTTCACACATGTATATTATATTTTTTCCTTTTTTCTTCATAACAACTGTCTTTCAGTCCAACATTATATAACTCACTCAGTACCTGCCTCCTCTTAAATGTTTTGAGCAGCCAAGATAATTAAACTAAGGAAAGCCTTACTATGTCTAGGCAATTCACATTCTGTGTCCCAGCTCAAAAAAATCTTATCTGACAACTCATAAAACTCCCAAAAAAATGTTCCCAGTTACCTTCTTCTTCTTCCCCATCACACCTCCAACATTTGCTATTTACCTGATCTACCTGAGGAAAAAGTCTTTGAAGTCTGCTTGGGGTATAAAAATACCTATGCAAATACTTTCAAGCAAAGATCCTAAACCTTCTGTACTTTGTTGCATACTTGGGAGCCATGCATATGTCCTCCCATTGTTCCCTTGCTGATTTTCCAGTCTGTCTTCCCAATCTTTTCTAACCTCCTCCAACTAATTCTTATAGCTGTCATGCAATATTTTGTATGCCCTACTAATTATTTCCTTTTTAACAGCAGCTTCTGTTCTAGATTCATCCAAAAACTCTACCATTTTCTGGTAGTGTGGTGGGTTGGTGGGCTTTAAGGATTTCCTGCGGGATGTACTGTCAGAGATGCTTGGTGGGTAGATTGGTGTGACAAGGGAGATCATTTTTCTGAGCTGTGATATAGAATTGGAAATGCCTAGACATGTTAAGGCCTTGCTGTGTCTAATTATGGTGGCTGCCAAAAAAGCAATCACTAGAAAATGGAGATCAAATTTAAACCAACTATATTAGAAATAGTGACTACAGTAACAGAGGTAAAACAACTGGAATTGAGATCTTTAGAAAAGGGTAGGAGCAAACTACATAGGAAAAAATGGAAATTTTTGGAACAATACATAGAGGGGGAGGAATGAGACTTAAAAGAAGGCAGGATGTAAATGAGCTATGTAATGTTTGACTGAAAATGATTGGGTAAATTATAAGTGATGTATAATGTTTGCAACTGGGAGCGTGTCAGTATGGCATGTGATGTAAAATGCCTATAACAAGAATTGTGTCGGTGTGCTTCGTTTTCATTTATATAAATGTATGATTGCTTATGTTGTAAGTGATGATTTAATAAACTTTTTTCTTGTTTAGAAAAGAAGAGGCAAGAATTGAATAATTTTTGTATTGGTGCTTAGGTTATATGATATATAGCAATATATGTGAAGTATAATGTTTGTTAATGTTAATTTAATACAATTTGATTACTTTTGTATTAATGTAAATTTGCCTGTGTAACAACTGATGATTCAGTAAAGGTGTTAAAAAAACTCTACCAGGAAAGGTGTTTCACTTAGGGCTCCTCTGTCCCTTTCTCTTTGCCTATACTCTGATATCAGTCCCTGACCGAGAAGGCAGTCTCTTACCTGTAGTCAAACTTCTTCTTAACCTTATCCCACTCTATGACCTTTCACTGTCTAGTTAGTTGCTCCCAATACCTTGGTTCCTTTGCCACTTTTCTCTAGTAAATTCTAGCACCCTCTTGCCTATTTCCTGTTGTCCCTATTGGCAAAATCTCCTTTCTCCAGTCATGTGTTGGCTTAGTTCTTAGAATACTTTCTGCAACTTTATTAATATAATATTCATATATATGTTTAAGCTCTAACTTTTCTTTTTCTCTCTCTTTCTAAATATCATAGCCCACTCTATCATGCTATATCCCTGTCCACTGTACTTACCCTTCTGCAATCTGCACTCCACTGATAGGTTCTCGATCTTCTCCTGCCTTCCTTGGCTCAACCCGCTCCGTTCACCCTGTGGGCTCACACCGCTCCCCTACCTTACCCCCAAATCTCACCCACCCCCAGCACCTCTACCTTTATTCCTTCAAAACCACACCCACTACCCTACTTGACCAATTAGTCTCCAATACTCTGGAAACACCCACTCCCTTATCCCACCCACATTAACCGCCACTCACTTCACCTAGACTACCCCACCTAGCAAATCAGTTTCCACTACTCTATCAACACCCACTCCCAAACCACACCCTTATCAACCATCACTCAACTCCCCACTCCTTCACTAATATAAGGGACTTACCTGCTCCACTGTATATACAACACTCTAGTATCCACAAATATTCAGCAACATCATACCACCTCTTATCAGCCTCATTTCATTATGCTTTCAAAACTCTCATATATCTCCATTTTACTACTCCTCCTCCTCAACTTATCCTATATTTACTACCTCACCCAACCCATTAATACCTACCACTCACAACCCTTCCACGTAACCAACCATCTTACCTCATCTCTCTCATATTCACACACCCCAATTTCTCCCCACCTATATCCTATAAAAAATCTTCTACTTTTTCCTTACAAACTTATTACTGCTCATAAACATTCTACACCAGTAGTTACTAGCAAACCCTTCAGAATCATAATAGAACCCAATCTATACTCTAAACAGTCCAATTACCTCTCTAACTCAATCTTATATCTGATTACCATTCTATTATCAGGAGATATCCATCCTAACCCTGCCCCCCCCACCTCATCCACTATAGATAAGTCTATATTACTTACTTCTCTAAACTCCCAAAGTATAGTTAACAAAATCCCAAACCTCCATGCCTGGCTTATACACAATAAACCTGACATCCTATCCATCTCTGAAACATGGTTAAAACCCCACATAAAAGACTCTGAAATAATTCCTCCCAACTATTCTATCATTAGAAAAGACAGATTCCACAAAAAAGGGGGAGGAGTAGCTCTTTTATTCTCATTTCAGTGTCTCCCTATAATAAACCTCCTCCTCACTTTAATAACGCTGAATTACTCCTAACGTTACTTCAAGTTAACAAGCACATATGTACAGCTTCCCTCTACATCCCCCCAGGTGATAATATTTCTACACTTGAAGACATCCTCTCCTGGCTCTCCACCAACATTAGCAATGAAACAATAATCTTAGGAGACATGAATATCAATTGGTCCTCTATTCAGTCTCCCTCAAACCCACTTAATATCAACCTCTACAATTTTTCACAGCTAATCAACTCTATAACCTGCCCCTCAAAAAACCTCTCTAGTGATAGTATTCTAGACTGGATTTTAGTCTCTCATCCCCATTATTTCTCTGACAGTGGTACTCTTCCCGATCCTCTTAGTGACCACTTACCCATCTTCACACATAGACTCCCCTTACCCCTACATCATACTCACAACTATATTACTATTCGCAACCAAAAAAACTTTAACCCAACAGACTCCCCTTACCCCTACATCATACTCACAACTATATTACTATTCGCAACCAAAAAAACTTTAACCCAACGACCTTTTCTAACTTTCTAAAAGCAATAAATTGGAATAGTCTAAAAACACTATCTCTAGACAATGCAGTAGCCCACTTCAACTCAACCTTCTTAAACCTTCTGAACTACCATGCTCCCTTAAGAACAAAAAGAATAAAAATTAAAACTGCCCCTTGGCTTACCAAAAATACACTAGCAACCATGTGACGCAGAGATAAAGTGTGGGCACACTACAAGAAAAATAGGACCCCCCTCATCCATAACGAATACAAAACACTTTGAAATAAAGTAAAAAAGCTCATCATTACTGATTGACAATATTACTTCTCCATACTCCAAAACAATAATAAAACAAACCCTCAGAAATTCTGGAAAGGAATCTCCACTCTCCTTAATCCTAACAAACCAGATACCCCCACCCCAGACCCTAATGCTCGCGACATAGACTTGGCTACCCAATTTAACTCTTTTTTCATTGATTCTATTTCCAAACTAACCTCATCTTTCTCTAACATCACTACCCTATCCCATTCTCCCCCATCCTCCTCTACTAACACTCTACCCTCCACTGCTACTCCCCCCATTCTTATCTACTAATTCTCTACCCTACACCTCTTATTCTACTCTCACTTCCTCTTCATCTCCATCACCCCCAAATACCCCCTCTTCCCACTCCCCACTTTTCTCATTAAAACCTATACCCACATCTACCATAAAAAAAAACTCCTTCAAAAACTGCTCTAATGCTCCTGACAACATTCCTTCACACTTTCTTAGCATAGCTGTCGAAGCGATTGCCTACCCCATAAGCATTCTAATCAACCGCTCTATCCAAGAAGGCATAGTACCCCAAATCTGGAAAAAGGCCTTTATCATACCTTTACATAAAGGAGGCAACAATAACAATGTTACTAATTTACGTCCCATTGCTATCCTGTTTCCCATCTCAAAACTCCTAGAAAAGTGTATCCAACTTCAACTCCTACCACATCTCTTAGACAATCACCTACTAACTTTCACTCAACATGGTTTCAGACCAGGCCATAGTACTATGACAGCCCTCCTCTCCCTCCTTGAAACTGTAAACAAAGCCCCGGACTCTGGTCATATTGTTTCTACCCTACTACTTGACCTCTCTAAGGCCTTTGACACTATCTCTCACAACCTACTTTTAACTAAACTCTCTAAGCTTAACCTATCTCCTTCCTCTCTGAACTGGTTCTCCAGCTACTTATCCAATAGATATCAAGCAGTAAAATGGAAAAAGGCCACCTCCTAATTTCTTAATACTCCAACTGGAGTTCCCCAAGGTTCCATACTGGGTCCCTTCCTCTTTAATATATTTATAAATGACTTCCGCAACTCTATCCCTTTCTCAAATATCATCCAATACGCAGATGATTCAACTATTATCTGTTCTGCCGGGTTCATGTCATTTGATCGACAGTTCATTTCACTGACAGTTCATTACATCGACAAGCATTTTAGGTGGGGGGCTTCGCCCCCCACACCCCCCCTAACTATATATATCAACTCCAGGGTCGCACAACATTGAGGAAGGGGGCAAATGCTTGTCGATGTAATCAACTGTCAGTGAAATGAACTGTCAGTGAAATTAACTGTCGATCAAATGACATGAACCCGTTCTGCCACATCTATACCTATACTCCTAAGGCTTACTCAAGATGCTTTCTCAACCACTGAACAATGGATGAATAAAAATCACCTAGCACTCAATGCCTCTAAAACCAAATTAATGGTATTCACTCCCTCTAAAGTCACCTCTTTCGACACCAACACATTCTCTATTACTAGTCATAATAATACAACTCTGGAATTGGTATCAGAGACCAAGTTACTTGGGGTCCAAATTGATAGTCAGCTCAAATTCAACTCCCACTTACAACTAATCATCAAAAAAACCCATCAAAAACTAGGTATGCTCTACCGACAAAATCATTATCTTACACCTGCCACTAAAATCACTCTCTCTACATCTTTTCTTATCCCCTCCCTTCTCTATGGAGCTCCACTCCTAACTAATCTACAATCCTACCTGAAAACACAACTGTCCTCCTGCTACAACAAAATCGCCAAGTTCGCTATCAGCCATAAGTCCTCCACTCACCACTGTTCCTCTCTCCACAACTGAAATGGCTAGAACTACCCAATCATCTCACCTATACTTAACTTACTCTTGCACACAAGCTCATTTTCAACCCCTCCCTCTGTCCTTCCATTTCCTCTGCCTTTAAAATGCACCTACCTGACAGAGTACTAAGGTCTAACAACCAAAATCTATTAGAAGTGTACAAACCAACTCGTCCCCCAGGCAAACATCTTCTATCCTATGGTCTTGCACATCTCTGGAACTCCCTACCTCCATCCATTCGTACCACTTCTAATCGCTTTATTTTCAAAAAATTTCTTCACTCACATCTAATATCCCAGTGGGAATGCTCCTGCTCCCACCCCACATAACTTATGCTGCCAATTTCCGTCTTCTTTTCTTTCCCCTCTTTACACAAGCAATCTCCTTTTACCATCTCCCCCAACTTCTGCATCCCTGTAATTACTAAGCTGTTTGCAAAGTATGCATTAGGTTGCACCTCTTAAGTGTGTCTTTCAGCTTTTCCCGGTTAGGGGTCACCACAGCGGAACTCCGGTCCGCTAATGATTGGCAGTAGATTTTTTACGTGCTGGCTTGCCAGGCCTAACGCACAACCTTCAATGAAGGAACGCCCATTCACGCATGTCGTCACACAGAAGACGCTCTAACTGAGAATCGAATGGGCAACGTCTAACTGTGAGGCGACAATGCTACCGCAGCACCACCACCGCAGTTGCACCTCTTAAGTGTAAGCTTCCTAATATGTATTGGCTCCTCAGTATTTATTTTGTAATGATCCTTTACTAGTCTGTATCACCTGTAATGTTCATCACTAGTCTGTACTGTTTGTAATGCTTGCTCTAGTCTATAACACTTGTAAAATTATAATCTATAAACTATTGTAACCTTGATTGTTTTGGAGCTAAAACCTATTGTAACCTTGATTGTTTTGGAGCTTTTCTCCCCAGGACTCCATTGAAAACGGGTTCATATTGGCCCAATGGACTATCCTGGTAAACCAACTGCAAATAAATAAATATTCTGTATGGCTATTATTCTCCTTCAGGATCTGCATCCAGAATCCCACTCTCTCCTTATTTTTTGAACCTCCCTCTACTTCATATCATCCCTTTCCACTTTGAATTATAACCTTCTGCTTGTGTTATGTAAATGAGCCTAAACTGTGTATCTCTAAAATATCCCTTCAAATCACATAATCCTAAACCACCTGCATCTGTTAGTAGTATCATCTTATCCCCTTGACTCTTGTCTTCTTTCCCCTCAGATAGATTCCTTCAACTCTTTATTAATTATTGTCCACAACCTTTCCCCTGGTTGAAAAAAATATCTGACCTGTACTTAAAACAACAAGAACTGAAAATGTTTTCACTGCTTGTATCATAGTATCCATAGCCATAAGCCAGAGCATCCAGTTTCTCAGTTTTTGAATTATCTTTTGTTTAGTCTCTTCCTGCATATCCTTAGCTTTAATCCATACTCCTAAAAACGTCATATTATCATGTCCCCAGAAATCTGGGTATTGCTGAGCCAAGTCATGTGTGGGTACATAATTCATGGCTATAGCCTTCATTTTATCTTCATTAATTTATATCCTAAAATGGGATCTGTGTTGCTACATTGACATTACGGAGCAACAAACTGCTAAGAGGTGATTTGTGTCTGGTATACAAGGCATTCACTCACCCATTACTGATGGATTTACTGCACATCAGCAAGTCAAATTGCATCAGAAATTCTCAGTCTAGGGATCTAAACCTCTTTTGCAACATCAATAAAATGGTTTGGAGGGGAAAGATATATTTTGCAGAGCATACCACTACTATAGAACAAACTCCCCATCCACATAAAACAAAGTTAATTTCTGTCCATTTTCAAATACAGCTTAGATCTGTGGATAGGAAGCAGAACATTTATGCCAGGACTGCCACATGTACTACTAATGGACAGATGCAGCTCTTAAATGCTTTATTCCATGTACGAGTCCCCTCAAATTATCTATGGTATGATCCCATTTATTCTCATTAGGGGTAATATATGATTATTGACCATGAGATAAGTAAGATCAATCTATAACAAACCTGGATAGGTTATTTTGAGCACAAAAAGAGAAATTGGCTGGGCTTAGAATGGCCTGCAAGGGCAGCTAACCTAGTACTTATCTATGAACCTAAGAACAACAAACTCCATATGGTCAAGACCATAAGATCAAAGTTCTGTCATTTCAAAAATAATAAAAACTCTATGTATTTGAAGGGAAGCAAGCCACCCTTCACCCCTCACATCACCTGCTGATTTTATATACCAACTCCGAGATCACACTACAGGGTGGAAAGGGTAAATTCCCCAATTCTCACTGCCGAGCTATCCATACACCTGCTAAAGCTTTTCAGAAAGTTGATTATATGGTCTCGACCATATGAAGTTCAGCATTCTGAAAAGTCAAACTTCTAAAGTGGATCCAATAAAAATACATGAAACTGTCTGAACATGTTCCACAATACCAGGACTGACCGTTCTGGTTTATAAAGTACAAAATAATATCATCTGCAAATAAAGCCAACTTTTCTTAATTAACATACCAATTATATCCATAATTTTCTGAGTCCCTTATTTTCTTTGCCAGTGGCTCTAAATATAAAGCAAATAACACAGGGGATGAGGACACCCCTGCCCGGTTCCTCTGTTCCAGTCATATCAATAAATATTGCTCCTACTAGTTAATCCTTTTCTATTGCTAAATTGATATTCCCTAGGATTCATTAATGCCTACAATAAGTGTTCACTAAGTATACCCCATTCTGTGTGAACATACAACACAAGCACACTTCACACTTTCTTCCTCCTAATTTTACTTTTCCTACTGATTTTCTTGCAGCCTTAAATATCTAGGAGGATTCATAAAGGTTACCACAAAGAGTAAACTACAGGTACACCTAATATAATCTTTCTGAGTGGCTAGAAAGCAGAAAAAATGTTCTTGAATACAGATCGTGTACACATCCTCTGCCGCTGTTGGGGTCCCCTCAGTGGGCAAGGGAGAAACACTTTTGTCAGTCCTGGGAGAGGGAACAGAAAAGGTTTCTGTGTTTTGTCAGAATGTTGTGCCCATCCCTGGAGAAGCAGTGGTTGCCATTAGTAACATTGCTGGCCCTATTTTTCCTGTCAAAGGGAAGCAGAAAGCAAGCATGTATCTATTACTCCTCAAATTTCTTTGGATAGGAGTAGCTTACTGGGATTGGCTAAGGGTTTGATTCAGGCCATTGGTCCTTCTTGTAGAGTATTTTCCAGTAAAAAAAGAGGAATGCCACCTTTTCTGAAGATATTCAAGATTCAAAAGCTGAACTGGAAGATGCAGGGACGGATTCAGGGTTTTGTCCTCAGATTTATGATTCAGACTCAAAGGAGATCTCTCCTTCTGATACTCCCTGTGTGGGTTTCTTTTTCCCTGAGACTATCGCTAGAATGTCTCAGTGTTTCAAGTGGGAGAACACTGAGGTTTCTCAGTCACTCAAAATATACTGAGTTGTTACAGAAGGATTTTCCAGAACCTACACCCATTCCTCCTGTCCTCTCTGCTATAGAGGATGTGTCTTACTGCCTGCAATTTTCCTGATAATCAGACAGCTGTCCCTAAAAATGCAGATAGAATGTGTAAAGCTCCTCAGTCTTTTAATTTTTTATATACTATTCCCAAACCTGACCCAGCAGTTATAGCCTTAGTTGACTCCTTTGCTGTTAAACACTTAATTCCAATCCTACTCTTGCTAATAAGGACTGGAAAATCCTACTCTTGCTAATAAGGACTGGAAAATTATTGATAAGTATGGGAAAAGTGAATACTTCTGCAACTTAAATTGTCAGGCTCAGAATTTACCCTTCATTCTGACAGATTGTGAAAGTATGAGGAATAGAATATTTTATCTACAGTTTCTTCTTGTGAAGGAAATTCTTCTTTAAGTAATAGTTTTTTTTTTTTTTTTTTTTTTTTTTTTGCACAGGTCACTAACTCATTGTTTGCAGTGTGTGTAGGAATCTGTTGATACTTTTTCCAGGGCTATGACTGCTGGTATGGTTTTAAGGAGGTTTGCTTGGCTGCATTCTTAGATCCAGATGATGTTAAAAATGAGATTTTAAATTGTCCCTTGCATAGAGATTTAATATTTGGCCCCACTACTGCAGAAGTGATCAAAAAGTGTGATGAAAGGGGCAAGCTGGTCTAGGGAATCTCTAAGATTTTTTAGCCCTACTTTTCCAAATTGTCCAAGGGATTTTCTTTCTCCTCATTCAGTTTTGGCAAAAACAGAATAAACAGTCTCAGCAGAATTCAGTTAAACAGATGTTTAAGAACAAGTAGCAGTGAAGTTCCAAAAAGTCTTAAACCTCCCAAAACCAAGGACACTCCAAGTCTGAATGACTATTCTAGAGACCTTGTGACGCCCTCCCACCCTGGCCGTTCTCTTCAGGAAACTCTGAATCTCCATTTTTCTGTTTGGCAACAGATTGGTTCAGACAAATAGGTACTGAAAGCCATTCATCAGGGTTACAGATAGCAGAGGGAGGAAATTCCTCATTTCTAGGGGGTCATTCCTCATCCTGGAGATCAGACTGTTTTGTTTCCTCCTGTTCTTCATCACATGCTGTCCCAAGGAGAGATTGAACCAGTTCTACCTTCCCAGATGGGAAAGGGGTTTTATTTAAGGATGTTCCTAGTCACAAAGAAAGAAAATGCTTGGAGACCAGTTCTGGATCTTTCTTTCCTAAACCTGTTTGTGATAGTGTCCGAATTTAAAATGATGTCACTTTATAACCTGTTACCTCTTCTTCTTTCAAGTTTCTTGTTAAGACTAGACTTAAAGATGCTTATCACATTCCTATTCATCCAGACTTCAGGCATTTCATAATGTTTTGTGTGTCTGGATCACATTATCAGTAGTAGGGTGGTGGCCTAATGGTTATGGTGTTTGTCTTACAAACACAAGGTGCAGGGTTCAAATCTCCCAAGGGATAATTGGCTAGGCTTAAAATGGCTCGCAAGGGCAGTTAGTCTAGTACTAACCTATGAACCTAAAAAAGATAGATTTAAATATAATTAATAATAAAGGACAAGACAGTACTGAGGAAATCAACACAGTAACTTCAGAGTTCAAAAATCACAGGAAATATTTAAAACAGCAATGCAGTACAGTCTCAAATAAATACAGAAAACATCTCAACTAATCTTTACTATATTCCTATCTATATCAAAAATATATACTATGCCCTAAATCTTACTTAGAGGAAGGCAAGTGCAGATGGTGATGATAAGTGGATGTTCTTGCTAGGCCCAAGACAAAATACCAAATGCCTAGCCTCTCTCTCTCTCTCTCTCTTTGAGAGAGTTCTTAAATTAATATCAGATATTACTGCTGAGTTAGCTTGGATAACATTACACTTTGTTTTTGTCACTTGACTTCTGTTCCCAGGCTAAACCAGAAACTAACAAAATGTAACATTTGTGTGTTAAAAATACATATCTCACAGATGTTTACTCAGAACTGAAAGTCATAAAACAATAAAATGCTTTTACATTTGAAACCTAGTAATTATTTCTCTTTCAAGACAATACAAAAATTCTAGCTCTAGAGATTGTGTCTACTACTGAACTGAAACTAAGAGATAACATATTTTGTTTATGGCCCAGCTATAAAATAACTTAACCTTAACTATCCTTAAGTTTTGCAAGTTCATCTTCTATGTTCCAGCAGGGTACACTATGGATACATTTTAGCTCAGTACATAGCATACAGTTCTGTATAAATCATATCAATATTCACAAATGACAGAATTATTTACAAAATTCCAATTAGCTGGGCTGGCAATATTTCCCTAGATCATACAGGACACCATGCAAGAAGGCCTAGAAGACAGATACCTTTTCTTTTTTTTTGGACAGAAATTTTCTGTAAGCTTTTCTACCCTTTCCACTAATATCCTGAGTACTTTTAAATATTCAAAAGAAATCCTTTAAGATAATTATGGTGACTTCCTTCTGGCCTAGGCAACCATGGTTCTCCCTCTTTTGGAAATGGCCAGAGGTAATTACCACAAGCTTCCTTACAAAATGGATATACTGACACGAGAACAGAGGTATTTGATACACCCCAACACTAATCATCTTCAATTGACTGCTTGGATGATGGAGTCTTAACTTCTTTTAGGTGTCTGTTTTCTGAGGAGATGCAGCTGGTACTAATGGAGGGAAAAACCCTACTACTAGAAAGTCATATATTAGCATATGAAAAAAGATTTCTAGTTGGTGCCAACAAAATACCCATTATCCATTCAGGGCTAGTTGTACTCTGGTTTTACAATACTTGTGTGAGTTACTATCCTATGGCCTTTCTTATTCTTCTATCAAGGTTAATTTATTGGCCATTTCAGCATACCTACTCATGGATCCTCCTCTTTCGAGGCAGTTGCATGTCAATATTTCTTGAAAGGGGTTTTGCATAAGAGATCTCCAAGTATACCTGTGGCCTCTCCTTGGGATCTTAATTTTGTGTTAGAGAAACAGACACTTGCTCCAGTTGAATGAGCTAATCTGGCTGACTTGAGGTTCTTAACATGGAAAACAGTTTTATTGATTGCTCTGACCTCAGCAAGAAGGGTATCTCAGTTGCTGTTGTGGTGATGAGTAAGCTCTACCTCATTTTCCACAAGGACAGGTTTTCTTTGAGAACTGATCCTTCTTTTATGCCTAGGGTCATATCCGAGTTTACTTTAAGTCAAACTATCCATGTCTTCATTTTCATACTTAACCTAAAAATGAGGGAGAAAGGATACTCCATTCTTTGGATGTCCACAGACAACTGAGATACTGTCTTGACAGAACTAAATCTTTCAGATCATCCAATCAGTTGTTCATTTCTTGTGAAGGTAACAGTTGTCAAAACAGACCATTTCCAAATGGCTGCCTAAGGCTATTGCTTTTTGTTATACTCACCATGACAAATCTATTCCAGGCAGGGTCAAGGGCCACTCTACAAGGATTTTAGCTTCTTCTATGGCTTTTTGGAAAAAGTTGGATTCTAGAAGTATTCCAGAATCTGCTACCTGGTCCTCTGTACATATGTTTACAAAGCTCTGTAAGCTGGATTCCTTCTCTAGGCCTAGCTCATGCTTTGCTAGGACCATTCTCCAGGGCCTTCTGGACTCTTCTCCTTCCACCTCCCAAATATAGTTAGCTATGGTAATCTACCCATATAGCTAATGCTGCTGCAGCAATGATCAATATGAAGAACATAATACAGTTGTTTAAGATGAACTTACCATAACAATAGATGTTCAAATGATCATGGCTGTGGTAGCCTTAGCTATATGAGTAAATTAAAATAGCTAACTATATTTGGGAGGTGCCGCTTCCTCCCTCCATCCATCTTTGTTGGTATATTTTTTTTATGCCAGGGTGTGAACTTTTATTTTTTTGTTATTCCTAGCCTTGTCCTTTCAGGGCTTAGCCTCCCCTCTCTATGATGGCAGGGAAGCACTGAAGGGCTTCATGCCCATATTTATCATTTAGTCAACCCAGCTCAAGTCACTTGATAGTTTGGATGCATAGAAGGTGCCCTGAAGGTTTGGAAGCTGGCCAGCTGTTATATCCTCAGCAGGATATAACCCATATATCTAAGGCTACTGTAGCAATGATTATTCGAACATTTACTTTTATTGTATGTTCAACTTACACAACTGTACATTTCTTTATTTGTGGCAGCAGAGAAGAAGTGGGATGTCACTGCCTGATTCCTCTGTTTAAATGCAGCTTATCAAAGATGACACCTCCCATCTTAATTCTTGCCACTGATCCTTCATAGATCCTAAACTTATGATTCTATAAGGGAATACAAATGCTACCATTGCCCTATACATAAAATTCCAACTTACTGTAATAAAAAAAGCTTTCTCTGCATGAAGACTCCCTCTGGATCATCATAGTTCTACTAATATTGTCAAATGCTTTCCTACCATCCACAAGTCCACATCGATCAATTTATTTCAATTTGTCCAATATCTTTGCCAGCCTCTTAGCTAATATAGACATAAATACTTTATAATCATGGTTTAAAATCAAATTTTGTGTGGATGAAGCCAAGTCTAAGGGTCTTTACCATCTTTCAATAATAGAGCCAACACGGGTTTCGTCTAAGATTCTGGTTCTCCAACATTTAAAATATCCTAAACAAGGCCTTCCAGATTTGTATCACTGCCTTTCATGCTAACTTCCAAATGTTCAGAGGCGTACCAACTGTTCCTGTAGTCTTTGATGCTGAACTTCCAAATGTTCAGAGGCGTACCAACTGTTCCTGTAGTCTTTGATGCTGATTGATTATATATTACTGTTTTCTTTCATCTCTTCTATGTTAGCTATTAATTGTCGAGCCTTATATTCTTCTGACCTTGGTATAAATATGTCCTTAATAAATATTTCCATTTGCACCTTTTCTTGGTTTCTCCATTCCACTGCTTCATGGAAAAGTTTATTAAATGTCTAAAAATCTCTAATACCTTTATAGGTCATCTGGTTATTTTTTCTTACAGTGGGCTTCCTAAGTCTTGCTACAACTCTTTCTACTTTCTTTTGCCCAAGTCATTGTGCTATAGGTCTTTGCACTCCAGAACTGTTACCTAAAATGGTTGCTTAATAGTAAACTTTTTAAACTCGTGCTCATTGTCCAAAATAAAATATTCCCTTATGTTCTGTTTAGCACTCTGGAGTGGCTCCACCTTTTGTTCTGAGAGATTTTTCTTCTTTTGTAGTACTTTAATCTTTGTCAGCCTCTCTAATTTCTAATACATCTTTCCCAAATATCTTTCTCTGTTATTTCTACCATGATTTTAAAGTCCATTTTCTGTTCATCCCATTTACCAGCTATCCCTTCTGAAATAATTTCTATATTTTCTAATAACTCTCAAATCATGCCTACTACCTATTTTTTAAATTCCTCCCTTTAACACATAAGTTTGAAATCACCAATTTCTCATTTTAAAATCAGTCTTATTCCTATATATCTTAGTTTTTTATTGGTGCATAATCTGATATAATTAGTGGATGGGTCTCAAAGCTTTTAACTGAATATACCTGATCCTTTGAAATATAATTTCTGTCCTGTATAGCCCGGTTATTGTATCTTGTGGAGTAATTATGTAAATTCTAGTCAAGTTTGTGCTACTGGACTCACATCATCTGTACCAAATATTCTTATATATTTCTTTTGACATCTATGCTTTTTATTATATTTTCCCCTTAATGCCCTCTGATACATCCTCACTATTGAAGATTAGGTTCTAGCCCCACACATAAATACTGTCTGCTAAAAGCTTATCATTCCTCCCAATATTCTCATAAGCTCTACAATGTTACTTTTAGGTTAAACATAAATACATGTCAAAGTAATCTTCCTCTCCTGCCAATACCCATTGCTACTGCGAATATACCATTATTGCCCATTTTCCCTCTTCTATCATGTGTGGGTTCTCTGTCTCAATTAATGTGATTACTCATCTTTTCCTTTGTCCATAATATTCTGCTGAATGTTGACCCTGGCATTATTTTCTTTTTCAGATGTTAATTTCAGTCCATATAGGTCTTCTTTAACATTACTGTTTGTACCTTAAACTTTTCAGTATAATTCAGTACTCTTATTTTTATCTATACCTGTAATCTGTAAGACCATTTACATTCGTTGTTAATATTGACAAAACAGCAATGTTGATAAAAAAAATATTTCTTCCAGATATTGTACATGACCACTTTATATTTTCCACCTTGCAGGTTCCATGCACACATTAATGATTTGCAGACTCCTTTTGTATGTTGTTGCCTCATCTAATCTTTAGTTGAACCCAATGTCACATTTCCCAGACATGTCACTTCAATAAAAATACATATAAGCAAAAAAAAAAAAAAACAACTAAATACATTTTCAAAAAAAAAATTCCTTTAAACTCAGCAAGCACACAAAACTATATACACTTTTCAGAAAGGATGCATACATATGTTTTGCTTACTTTAACATTAAGACTAACCATGGTAATGCTAAGGTGCATGTTGGAGCCCATGTGCACACTTACACAGCTTTTATCTTATTTCTATTTCCCTTCCAGTTGTGAACATCAGTTCACATGCTTTCTGGAAGCTTTAACTTCAACTTTAACCTAAGAAACAGCACATTGGTTACCCCTAAATAAAGTAAATTCTGCACTATTATATTTCATGCCTTAAACTAAGGTTGCTTGAGATGTAACTACTTCTGTAATTATCTTCTCTCATTTTCATGCAGAAGTTATTCCTTTACCTTTTTATTTTCACTTTACTGCTTGTCAATATCCCTCTTAAATGAATTGTATTGTGCCTCACTGATTTCACTCAGAACATGCAGATAAACTGAACTGCCTGCTAATATCTCCTTACAAGTTAATTGTTGTAGCTTGCATTTCAGTCAGATTGGATTATTCTGACTTTTCTTGATTAATTACCTACACTTGCAGGCTTGTCTTTAGCCCAAAATAGGTGCGAGTTGAAAAAATGCAGCTAGTTACTTTGCAGATACAAAAAGAATTGCAATTTTCATGTTTTCATCATTTATATTAATTTTCAAACTTTTTTGCACATAAAATGAAAAATAGTGGTAAATCCAACAAAATGCAGTGTCATGGTATTTACCACAAGTCAGAGGTTACACAACCACTCTCCTGTTATCATTGTAAATAACAGTACCATATAAAAATATTTTGGACTAACCTTGGACCCCGACTTACTTTCTCCAAGCAGACAGATAGTATAGTTACTAAAACCCTCTCACAGCACAAAGTATGCTATAGGATAGCCCATCTTCTGTCACCAATGGCACATTGGCCCCTTGCCAGAAAGGTGCTTATCTCCAAAACTGAATATGGCTTCCAGCTGTTATCCTAATATTCCATTTTCAACACACACAGACTAAAGATTGCAGTTAAGATATGCAGATTTGTTTTACTTTTAGATCGTCACAGTCAACATTGTGACTTACTTAAAAAATTTAAATGGCTGCCCATAAACAGCAAAGTCACTCATTTTCTTAGCTCCCTCATTTTCAAAATCTTAACACAAGGCTAGTATCCACCATTTAAATATCAACTACAAGTTAGGCAACAAATATAACACCATTAGGGAGAACAATGAAGGCTACATCTCACTTGTCGGACCATATTTTAAAACCACCACTGTTTAACAGGCCTTCTCTGAAATTACCTCTTTCACGTGGAATGGTCTACTTCCCAAGGTTAAACAACAAAAAACTTTGAAGCTCTTCAAAATGAAAGTAAAGAAACACCTTGCAAATGTTGCAGCTTGCTCCTGCTTTCATGACAATGGTGAATTCATAGCCATTTAAGTGCCACCACCTACAGATATTATGTATTACTTTGCCAGGTAAATTACCAATATTGTATATATGTTATAAATGTGTATTTCTTTTATTAACTTATTCTAGGTAAATTGCTAATTTTGTATGCATGTTAAAATTTGTAATTCTGTTGTTTTACATTTCTTGTGCTACTCAGCCTGTACATGCTTCCATTATATTATGTATCCAATTTTTCTTTTGTATATGTCATGCTTCTGTATAAATGTATATTTGCTATATGTTCTGGTGCATTTAAAAGGGGCTGAAACTACAATATGATTAGTCAGGCAATCAATCATATGATGAATACACATTTCCGGCCCCCTCAGCAGCCTGAGATCACAACATTATATTAATTTTCCCAGGGATTCAGAAAGAGCCTTATTACCAGAGGTAGGAGGTGCAGCCAAAAGGAGCTGTTTTCAAGATTAGAAAATTGTAATTCAGAGACATGCTAGCCACAGTGAGGAAAGACCTTGTTATCAGCTAATTTACATGTGTCTAAATCACCATTAACTACCAAAAGTGCAAATCATCATGTTCCTGTGGTAGTCCCACTGGCGGCCATTTACATTGCTTTTGCATAGGCATCCCCCCCAATTCACTCTTCCACAGACATGTAAACATTCAAATGCACACAGACACACACACACTCACTGATATTCCAGTTCTCTGGCCCTGACTTGACAGAGCATCTAAGATATCTCTTCTTATTTTTGCAACTGCCCTTGTAAATCATGTATTCTTACAGTCAGTCAGTATATTATAGTCCCTATATAACAAGTGAGGGCACAGAAAGGAATTTAGGCATAAATGGCTGCTATAACTGTAATACAGAGATGCATATACAGCATTATGTATACAGAAAACTGTTGATGTTTAGAGTGAGAGGTTTTCTTTATCCAGTCAAAAGTGAGAAAGATATAATGCACAACTTAAGCATATAGAAAGATGTTGTAAAGGGAAGAAGTGTATGTTTTTAATTTGGACAGGAGTGAGCTGAGTGAAAGAAAGAGAGTAGAGAGGTATAGAAAGAATGAAAATAAAATAGCTGGTAAGGATGTTGGAGCATATCTACTACCTGGCATCAACAAATTAATGAACATTAAACCTAAATTAAAGAATAAGAACCTGAGAAGGGTTATTGTGGACCTATATAGTATGGAACATGGCAGAATTTAGTGGCCACCTCCTCAGCCAAAATCAGCAAAAAATAGACTTCTGCTTTTACTGTAGAAAGCCCCCTCAGCCCTTCAAATGAAAAGCAAAAAAATGCACTGAAGTGCCTTTCTGTACCATCATTTTGGTATAGAAAAATAAATGCATGATCTCTTGATGCTGCACTACTGGTACATGGAAGTGAAACAATACTTAAATATTTTATTTAAAATGAGAGGAATTATTCATGGTGAAGGGTTTGTGCCATTTGTAAAGGTTAAGTTTTTTGAATGGTTTTATTGATGATTTTTTATTCTGTAAATCATTTGGGTAGGAATTTAAATATGAAGATGTAACTTTCAGTTCAGTCTGAAATCTATTTAATGTGCATGGATGAAAGTGCTAACTGTATTAAAAGTGACTTTTCCTGTTCACAGTCTAATTAACTCGGTCTGTTTTATATTTTTTTGTTTTGTTTTTGTTTGTTTTATAGGTTGTATTATGGTGTAATTTGGTTTGGGCTGTCATGGTGAAAGGTGTTTCTGTCTGTGTGTACATATGTATTTACATATGTTTGTACATGGTTGTCCTTGAAATGGTTTGCGAAAACAACAAGCTTGTGAGGGTGCAAAAAAATGAGTGGCAGCACATATGTGAGACTACATATTTGTGAGAATCATATTTGGTTAAATTTAAGTTTTATATTGTATACAGGTGAGCAAGGGATGTTTAACTGAAAAGATGGTAGTTGTGAACTGGTGCAAGATTGCATTATAGCATAGTATAGTATAGCAGGTAGTGAGTATGTACAAGTATTGGTGGGTTATGGTTAGGCAAGAGGATAGCTCTGCCTATTTGGTGTTTTGTGTGTGTTCTATGTTCATTTGTTTTGGTTGTGGTACTGTTAGGGGAAAGGGTTTTTAGTAATGTAATATGTGGGGTTTTCTTAAGGAGGCAAGGATGGGGTTATATTTAGGCTTTATCCTCTGCTCATGCTTGCTCATGTTCTAACCCTACCCCTGCCCCAAACCCTAACCCTACACATTACATTACTGAAACCCCTTTCGCTAACCTTACCACTATTCAAACAATGCTTGGTCTGGGTTTTCAAGCTAGGGTTTACTGATAAGGGAGAGAATTTGTCAGTGTTTTGTGCTTTGCTTAATTTTCTGTCACACATTTGTGTTATCCCTCAGTTTTTGTCTCTCATTTGTGTTGTCGACTAATGAGGATATAATTGTGTGCACTTATATATGTGAGTATGTGCATATATTATATTTAACTATGTATGTGTATATGTATATATATATATATATATATATATATATATATATATATACATACATACATACATAAACACACACACACACACACATAAATCCTCAATCTTCAATCAGATCAAATAGCAAAAAAAGAGAGCATATATTTTGGCTGTGGCCAATGTCCTCTGCTATATATATATATATATATATATATATACATATATACCAAAGCCAAGATTACACTACAGTGGCAAAAGGGTCAAATTTCCAACTTCCCTTTATACCACAGTCTTGCTCATGGAAAAGCTGATACTGTTCAATTAGTTGATTTTTTTATGAGCTCTACTGGCTTTTCCATACTTTTATGAAATGCCTCATCAGTATGTCCATAACCATTTATTTATATACAGACAGAGAAAGAGAGAAGGATATGGCTAGATACAAACATACAGGCATTCATTTTTTTAATACTTGTTCACTGACAGCCAGAGCCTAAATGCACATATATGTGCATGTTCACACACACACACCTCACCCACATAAAATATACCTCCTGGCAATTTAGGGAATAACAAATTTGACTTTCAGCATATTTTTTGCATACAGGGGGAAAAGGAAATAGTGCTAAAAGTCATCCTGATAAGAGGAAGATATGCAGACTTTGCACAGAAGGCACATTAGCCAGGAACCAAAAAAAAAGAACAGGAGATGTGAGGTAGCTTTGCTAACCATGGTACCATTCTGTCACCCTTTACAAATTTTATTAATTTATTTTATATATCCTTTCTTGACTGGATTAGTCCCACTAGGCTAGTAGCCTCTTTTCATGGGAGGTCTGAGGTGGTATTTATACTACTAGGAGAAATTTGGCTAGAGCATCAGAGAACTTCCCCTACTCCTGGTAGTCAGGGGAAGGATTTGTGTGTTACACATCCTAACTTCCTGTTTCCTGTCCAGGGACAGAGGTAGCCAGGAGGAACAGGAAGAAAATATGACTGATTCAGCTTTAGCTGAAAATGAAGTGAAGGTTGATGAAAATGTAGTTGAAATGGTAGAATCACTACCAGATGTTTTTTTTCTGATGCTGTGGGTGCAGAAAAAACAGTAATATTGGAAGAAAATGAGATTGTAGCTGTAACATAGATGGATTCAGCAGAAAACTTTCAGAGGAGATTGTCTGAAGGAGAGACAGTTACCTCTGAGAAATGCATAATTACAACACTCCAATCAGGAGGGTTGTGGGATGGTTATTTGGAAGAAATGCTAAACCAAAGTGAACCAGAAAGTGGAGCAGCAATTTCATTAAGTGACATCATGGAAAAATAGAAGAATAAAAGGGAGAAGAGACTGTGCCAGAAAAAGTTCATGAGACAAAAATGTATGCAAACTGTGGGAGAAGGAGCAAAGAAGAAAGAAGAAATAAAAAAGAAGTATATAGTACATGTGATCTGTAAAAAAGAAGAAGGTTTGGACAGGTATAAGGTTTGAGACTCTGTCATAGCACCTCTGGGTGTCAAAGCAAAAGAGGTAAGAACATTCATTTTAGTTAATAAAGAGGCTTTTTGTGACTTGATATTTGAGACTGGGCAGGCCATGGAAAATTTTTTGAGTGCATATGAACAAAAGAAAAATATTTATCTATGGAATATGTCGTGCAAGCTTTTTACAGACAAAAATAAAAGAATAATGATCCAGTTTAGAACTGAAGTTGAAGTAAAAGAACTGAAAGAACATTTGTTAACTATATGTAAAGAAGTAATGGACACTACAAAAATATGTGATGAAAGAGAACTATGGACTGGGGATGGGAATGTGGAGTAATACTGAAAATGGAAAATGATAATGTTATGCATGCACCTAGTATTATTGATGTTCATCATAATAAGGGTTTTGTGAAATACAGGGGTCAACTAAAAACTTGTTATTTTTGTGGGAAAAAATTATCATTTAATCAATGAATGTGATAAAAAAGATGTTCTTTATGTGGTAAAACAGGGCATAATGCAAAAATGTGATTTAAAGTACAAAAAATGTGGCAGCACTGGTCATTCATGGCTAAAATGTGAGATGAATGGGCAAGAAAATGAAGTTATACAGGAGAAAGAAATAGAAAAATGTATTATACAAGAAAATGTACAAAAAGATGTAACTGATAAAGAGATTATACAATGAAGTTAAAGTAAGGAACAAGGAAAAAGAAAAAGAGGAGACAAGTGAGGAAGAAGCAGATTGGCACACAGTAAGAAATAAAAAGAATTTGATAGGAAAAAGAGTTAAAGGAAATGAAAATTCAAAAACATAATGCTTAGAGAAAATAAGAAATTAAATGGATAAACATTTACTATATTAACTTCTTAAAAGCTGAAAATATTAGCTTTAAATGTGAACAGTATGAAAATCTTAAATAGAGAATAGGTATGTTATAATGATGGGTGGCAGTAGATGCACATATTGTTTTAGAAGATAGATTATTAACAGAGGAAGAAATAATACAAACTGAAAAACTTTGTAATGGTGTGGTAGTTTGGAACATGGGGGAAGAAACATGCTCAGGCATATGTATATTATGTCAAGAAAGCATTAAAATATTAGATGTAACCATAGTAGAACTAGGCCGAGCTATGGTAATAGACATGTGATGGGCAAAAATACATGTATAGAATTATAGCTTTATATGGATATGTAATAAAAAAAAGAGAGAATGATGTCTAAAAATATTCTTGAATATGTTTGTGTAAATATGGACATTATAGTGGTGGTTGATTTTAATTGTAATTTAAGGAAAAATAAGAGAAATTGCAATGTTAAAATGGCTAAAGAAATTATGAGACAGGGTGGAAAGTTAAGTGTATGGGAGAATAACCACTGGACCTATAAAAGTAATGAAATTAGGACAAAAATTGATTATTTTTTAATATCTGATAGTTTAAAAGTTATAAAAAAGGAATTAAGTATGCCTGATTTTCAGATAATGTGGCAATATGGGTTTAAAGTACAGGAAAATGAAGAATACATAAGAATAGGAAAACAAATAAAGAGAATTCATGAAAATGAATTAGATTTTGGTCCTCCATAAACTCCATCCTCCACCCAGGTAAAGTCAGTACCCCTCCTCCTAACATCCCTCACTTTGCCAAAAATATTGCTACCTCATTCAACACACACTTCACACAAACCATACTATCACTAGCTAAACAACACAACCTCCCTCCCCCTTCCCCTCCAACTAGTAATCTCCCCACTGCCTTCTCTTTTTCTCCTGTACCTACCTCCACCATAAAAAAACTCTTAACTAAACTTAAGCCCACCAAATTAGCAGCAGACAACCTCCCAAGTGAATACCTACAAATCGCAGCTGATGCTCTGGCCTACCCAGTATCCATCTTGATTAACCAATCTCTGTCAGAAAGTTACGTTCCCACACTGTGGAAAGTATCACATATAATTCCCTTCCACAAATGCGGCCCCTCCACAGAACTAACCAATTACTGACCCATAGCTATTAACTCTCCACTCTCCAAAATGCTAGAGAGATGCATACATTCTCAGGTCTCAGACTACCTCCTTACTAACAACCTCCTTTCCAGTACTCAGCATGGTTTCCAACCAAACCATAGCATCACCACTGCCCTACTCTCCTTTACTAACACTATCCTTCAGCATAAAAATAATGGCCATCTCTCCTCTGCTACTTTCTTAGACCTATCTAAAGCATTTGACATGGTCCCATGCAAACAACTAATCTCTGTCCTCAATAACCTATCCTTCTCTCAATCAGTCACCAAATGGTTTCAGAGTTACCTGTCTGACTGCCAACAATCCGTTGTATGGCAGAATGACATATCTCCCCAACTACCTGTCTCCATAGGGGTTCCCCAAGGTTCCATCCTTGGACTCCTACTCTTCTCTGTTTTCACCAATAATCTAGCCTCTGGCACCAAACATGGCACACTCATACAATACACAGATGACTCAACCATCATCTGCTCAGCCCAGTCCCTACCCAAACTGCAAAAAGTCACACAGGAAGCCTTTTCCTCTATTGAAACTTGGTTATCCAATGCCAAGTTAATACTTAACCCAAACAAAACTAAACTACTCATCTTCCAACCCACCAAACATACTCAAAACAACTCTCACTTTAACATCACAGCAAAAGACAACACCACTATATACCCAACTGAACACACCAAATTGCTAGGAGTGGAAATAGACAATAAACTAAAATTTGACATTCACATATCCATGGCCATAAAAAACGTCCACAAAAAACTAGGAGCGTTATACAGAAATAAGCAACTTCTCACCAAAGCAGCAAAGATTTCAGTAGCAAATTCCCACCTTATCTCCACCCTATTTTATTCCTCTCTAATATATACCAACCTAAGTCAATGCGATCTAAACAAGCTAGAGACCTGCTACAACAAAATCGCCAAATTCGCCACAGGGGCATCCTACCATAGTCACCACTGTCTCTCACTTGCTGAACTGGGCTGGCTTGAACTCCCTCACCTCCTTCAATGGTATCAACTATCACTCACCCACAAACTAGTAAACCATCCACTAAATGTCCCATCCCTCCAGAATCTACTCCAACCCTATCGCACCACCAGACCACTAAGATCCAGCAACAAAAATCACTTGCAGATCATTAAAGCCAATAACTCTGCTGGTGAAATACTATTCTTTTGCGCCATAGCCAAGTTATGGAACTCCCTCCCACCCACAATTACCTCCATACCATCATGCACCCACTTCAAAACTTTACTAAAAGCGCACCTAAAAACATGCTGGCTATGCCCTTGCAACTCCCACTCTAATATCACCCACCCCATCCAACCACTACCTTTCTTTCCACCCCACTAACTACCTTGATTATAGCAAGCTCAGATGCTCATAAGCCTAGTACTTATTATACAGCAGGAACTTCTTATTGTAACATTTGTTAATGTCTGTTATGTACTTCGCAGATAAAGATTCTAGTTGTCTACTGATGTACTGTGTTCTTCATCTGTAAATATGTTTGTAATTAACTGCTATGTTAAATTGTTAATCGCTATGTAATCCAATGTAACTACTGTCTGTTTATTTTAACTGCGGAGCTTTTCTTCACGGGCCTCCACTGAAAATGGACCTATATCCAGTCGGACACTCCCGGTCAACAAATGTAAATAAATAAATAAATAAATAAATAAAAATTTAGAAGAGAAAAAAAGAAGTTGTGGAATTATGGAAAAATCATACGACTATGAAGGAGTTCTATGAGAATTGGACTGTTTGGTGGCTTAATTTTAAATAAAAATATAAAAAAGTATTTTTAGAACATATAAGGAAGAAAAGAAAAAGAGAAATATAAGATATTAAGTCAAGAAAAAGTTAGAGACTTATTAGAGAAGAAAAATTTCCTTTTATGAAAAAGAAAGAGAAATATATAAAAATTAATCAAATTAAAATTAACTTGTTATATAACAAACATATTGTTTACAAGGAAAGAAATACTAGATAGCACCATATTTGAGTAAAATAATAAAAGAAGGAAAAATAAGAGAATTAAAAAATAAGGAAGGCAAGCAAATAAGACGGCAAGAAGGAATATATGAAATAATTTAAGAATATGTATTGGAATTATTTGTTAAGAGAGAAGAAAACATAGAACAAATTTATAAAGGTGTAAAATTAAATAAGGAAGATAATGAGTATTTAGAACAAAAAATAACCATGAAAGAATTGAATGAAATTCTAAAAGATATTAACATGAATTCTGCAACAGGACTGGACGGAATTGAATATGGTATGTATAAAGAAATGAAACATTGGCAAAAAATATTTTTATAGAAGTTATGAATGAATGGTTAGAAACTGGAATTAAAGAGAAAGAGATATATACAGGAGTTATAAAATTTATATTTAAAAAGTGAAATAAAGAGGAGATAAAAATTGGAGACCTATAACATTGAATAATACAGATTATATTTTTTATGAGAATAATAACAAAAAGGGTTACAGAAAAAATGGATATAATATATGACCAAAATGTACTTGGAAGAAAAGGAAAAGGAAGCCAAGAGTTATTATGGATAATAAGAAAAATAATTGATATCATAAATAAAAATGTGGAACTGAATGTTATGATAAGGGATATAAGTAAAGTTTATGGTAACATTCAATATAAATCATTATGGGGAATTGTGCAGGCATATAATGTAAGCAAAAAATATTACAAGTAATAAAATCTGTTTATGAAAGGAACTGTGTGACACTAAATGTAAATGGCTGGCTTGGGGAAGAAATAAAAATAGAATGTGGAATAAAGCAGGGCTCCAAGCTAGTAGTGTAATTTTCTCATTAGTTATTTATTTATTTTACATTTGTTAACCGGGAGAGTCCAGCTGGATACAGGTCCATTTTCAGTGGAGGCCCATGGAGAAAAGCTCCATAGCAATATTAACATATAAGACGGCAAGTATAACAAAAAGGCACATTTGATAACATACAAAAGACAAATTTCTTAACATTAGAGAATACGGATGTACAATAGTCTTCTTATCAATGATGAGACTTTACATCTAAACATATGGACAATAAAAGCCTGGAGTTACAATATTACTCTAGTTGAAAATAGCAAAAAATAATGAATTACTAGCCAGGGGTGGTACAGGAGCATAGTCTATTATACAGGAAGTGTATTTTGAGTAGTTTCTTGAATTGGGTTGAGGAGTTGTTACTAATTATATGGGCAGGAAGAGAGTTCCAGATTTTAGAGATGTAGTGGCTGTAGATGGATTTGCCTGCATCACTGTTAAATTTAGTTACCTTAAGGAGGTGTTGGGTGCTTGATCTTAAGGATCTGGTAGCATTGTAGGGTTGAAGTAGTTGTAGGGCTGGGGTGTTGTTTGAGTGATGTAATACTTTGTGTGCGAGTGATAGTTGATTGACTTGAAGTATTACCAGGAGTTCTAACCAGTTGAGTTTTTTTAGGCTTTTGCAATGGTGGGTCCTAGAAGGTGACCTGTGGCAAATCTAGCTATCTTATTGTAACAGCTGTCAAGTTTGTTTAGGTCAATTTTTCAGAGATTGGTAAGCACAGGGGAGGCATAGAGTAAGGTGGATAGCAGGTGTGTCCTAGCTGTAGTAATTTTGGAATGGTTGGAGAGAAATTGTTTGTTGCGATAGAATAGACCCAGTTTTTTATGAACTTTTTTATGGTCTGGGAAATGTGAATGTCATACTTAAGGTGGCTGTCAATTTCCAGGCCTAGCAGTTTGGCGTGATTGGTAGTTATTGGTTATGAATGTAACAGTGAAAGAAATTAATAAAATGTCTAGTAGTGGTGAATACAAAATAATGAAGGAAGTACAATTGCCAATAATGTATAATTATGCAGATTCTGTTGTATTAATTGTTAAAATAAAGTATGGCTAGAAAAAGTAAATGAAAAAATTAAGTATAAATGAAAAAAATGGTTTAAGTATAAATAAGGAGAAAAGTAAATGATTTGGTTTTGAAGGTATGATAGGAGGTGTTAAATTCAATGAAAAATATATAGATATATTAGGAATAACATGTGGAAGGAATGAATACAGACAACAACAATGGGATAATGTACTCAAAGAAGTAAAGGGTATGAGTATTTTTTGGAAATCATATAGATTTTCATATAGAAAAAAGCACACGTTTTGAACACCATGGTAACAGGAAAAATTGTTTATGTTGCTAACATCTGTATGATTCCTATTAAGTATGGAGAGGAATAAATGATGATTATATTCTCTTTAATATGGAGTTCTAGACTGAATCCAGTCAAAAGAGGGATTCTGTATATGAAAAAAGAGCAGGTAGGTTTGGGTTTAATAAGCCAAATAGTACATGGAGCATCTTTAATTTTATAAAAGGTATTGAAAGGAATTATGAAGGAAAATAAAAACTTGATAGAAATGATACTGTATTATAAATACAAAGAATTGTGGGAAGGAATGGAAGTTAAAAAATGAAGTAAAAGCATTGTGAGTGAAGAAATGAAAGAATACCAAAACAAAATTGTGTTATGGAAAATAAAAAGAATATATGTGCGAAAAATCAAAATGAATTATACTTAAGTATTATGAAAGCATTTTAATGTATTGATCCATGGAAAGATTTAGAAATAGATAAGAAAAAAGCCATAATGATGAGATATAATAACTATAAAAATATTAAAGATGTAATGATTTTTTTAATGGAGATTGTTTATTAGAAAATTGCCAGTTAAGGCAAATATGCCATACAAAAAAAATCAAGATAGAATATGTAAGAAATGTGGAAAGTTTGAGACTACTGAGTAGGTGATTTTGAAATGTGAAAGAGTTAATAATTTGTGGAAAGAAATATGTAAAGATAATTGGGTGAAAAGTTTGTTA
The DNA here is from genome assembly GCF_019279795.1 of Protopterus annectens. Classification (NCBI taxonomy): domain Eukaryota; kingdom Metazoa; phylum Chordata; order Ceratodontiformes; family Protopteridae; genus Protopterus; species Protopterus annectens. Next base: position 76,458,478 of record NC_056747.1, on the reverse strand, counting down.
AAATTTGAACAAATAGATATCCACATAATAGAATTTTGTTTTTATGGTGAATGTAAGCAGGAAAAAGTGAAGAAAATGGACAGAGTAATATTTTATACTTCATGGACTATATGGAACGAGAGACTAAATAAAATTAAATACAATGGAAAATGGACTTTGACAAAGATTTTGGAAAAATAATGTTTTGGTTGTGGATAAAAGAGTGGGGGAATGCTTAAATTGAAGTTTATAATGTATAAAGATTTGTAAATTGATGTAAATATAAATATGCAAATAATATGTAATGTATATATATCAGTAAAAAACCCTACTCATTTCATATACGGGGATTCTTTTTGGTGTGACACTTCCTGTCTTCCATTCCTGGTGCAAAAGAGGCCTGTAGAAGCAGGAAGCTAATAAAGTGAAAATGGGTTGAGAGAAGGAGTTTGAATACAATGCTGATGTTTCTGGGACTGCCAGTGGGGCAGTAGATGTAGTTAGTGAAGAGGTGGTTGAGAATAACAATGGAGAGACGGAGATGACAGAAAAGGATGTAGAAACTTTGCAAAAGCAATAGCAAGGGATGGATGCATCCTTCATGGATTTAAAAGATGTATTTTAGCAGATAACACAAGAGTGTATTGTAGGATGATATTTTGCTAGGCATGGTCAATAAGAGTGAGCCGGAAGATGGGAAGGAAATGTGATGGGGAGAGATGATGGACAGAATACAGAATGAAGAAATGCAGAAGAAAAAGGGTACGGAAGTTGAAAAAAATATTATGCAGAAATGGTAAAAGAGGGGACGCATGGAAAAAAGAAGTGAGAGAAGTAAGTTTGAAAAAAATAGATTGTTCAAACTATAGATCAGACAGAAGGAAGATATAGAAATAGACAGATATAAGGTGTGGGATGAAGTTAAGACACTCAGGGTTAAAACTATTAGGTAAGAACATGTATTCATATCAATAAAGAGACTTTTTATGACATTATGTTTGAGACTGGCAGATAATAGAAAGATTTATAGAAGAATATGAAAAAAAGAAAAACTGTGCACCGTGGAACTTGTATGTACTTAAGCCCTGTTTTAGGGAAACTAAGAAAAAATTTAATATTGAATTTAGAACTGTAGTAGAAAAAGAGACTTTAAAAAATAATTTATTATATTTATTTAATTAAGTATTGAATTTATCAAAAGTGTATGACAATAAAGGTTTATGGACTGGGGCATGGGATTGCAATATGATTTTGAAACTAAAAAACGATAGTATTGTGCATATTCCAAGTGTTATTAATGTAAAAGGTGAAAGAGGCCTAGTTAGATACTGGAGACAGCCAAAATTTTGCTTTTTGTGTTGAAAAAGAGATCATTTAAATAAATGTGAAAAAACACAATATTTTTCATGTTGGAGCATAGGATATGATACAAAAAATTGTGAACCAAAATTTTATAAATGTAAAAAAGTGGGACCTTTGGGAAGTGTGAAAAAAAAAGAAAATGAAGTAGTGCTGGACATAACAAAAGTAGAACAACAACAAGGTAAAAAGGACAAAGTTATAGAAAAGAAATTAGAAGTAGAAATAATGGGAAAAAGATAGTAGTAATACTGAGGAAGAACAAATTATATGAAAAGATAAATTAAAAGAAGATTTAAATGTAGAAAACATTGAAGAACAAGAGTTAAGTTTAAATGAGAATGATCATGTTAAATGGAATATAGTTAAACAAAAGAGAAATTCAATTGGTAAAAGAGTGAGATAAAGGAAAAGGAAGAATATAGAAGATTTAAACAAAGGAAAAATAAAGGAAAAGGCATGTCTAAAGGTCAGTTCCTATGCTTTCTCCTATTAACCTGGTGAACTTGGGCATCCTGAGGCAATGTAGCAACTGCCTCATGTACACTGACAACCCTCTCATCTTACCTCCCAACAAGAGATGCACTTATATATCCAAATTGGAATCCACACACTACCCAGCCAAGACCAGGATAGCTGGTCAATAGGAGAAGGTCAACACTAGCACCACACCACATGGAACACATAGCCCTCCAGAACACACACCAGCACTGCCTTCACATAAAAATGCAAACCACACACCCACCTTCACGGAGGCTATCAATAAAAATCTACCCAAACAGCAGAGACCTCCAAGGCAAAAATGCACTCGACCACCAAAATACAACACTAATCATGAGACACATAACTCTCCTAAACAGTGTGCCACTCAACCAAAGCCCCTAAGGCAAAACAGCACGCTCAACACACTAGTCATAGGTGACTCAGTAGTGAGGCACACTGATGTTACACTCACTAAGTTGAATAAGGAGAAAGTAATAGTCAGCTGCCTGTCAGGTGCCAGAATCTGCTACATAATTCATGCACTCAGGTCCCACAACAACAGGTACAAATATGACTCTATCATTATACATGTGGGTGTGAATGACCTAAGACATACCTCCCTGGACTACATGAAAAGAGACCTGGAGGAGCTCTCAGATTATGTAGCCCATATGGGTAAGACCCTAGCCCTGAGCAGGCTCCTACCATCACCCAGAATGATACCACAGTACAAGCAGAAAATTATTGATTTCAACAATTGGCTAAATTTCTGGTGTCCTTCTAAGGAGATCCAGTATCTGTCTGCCTGGGATGACATGATTGACAGACCCCGATTCTTTACCAGAAATGGCCTGCATCTGTCACCCCTGGGCTTCCAGATATTGGCCAAGGCTCTTGTCACCCCTATAATGCCTTTTTAGATGGTTTTCCAAAGACCAAATTACCACCATAACAGCTACAAACAAATGTAATCTGAGGGTCGTGCTGCTCAATGCTAGAAGTCTAAATCTCAAAATGCACTCGAAGCACTCTTTAAAATGGAGAACATTGAGATTTGTGCTGTAACAGAGACCTGGCTCAAGACAGCAGAAAGGACCCCTGCACTACCTCACTATAATTCATTCCACACCTTTCGGCCCCAGAACTTGGACTGAAGCTCCAAAAGTGGTGGTGTTTTCATATTCATAAAGGATGTGCACACCGCCAGACACATCAGAGATACTTCAGGTGCAGCTAACATTGGGTAAGACAGTGATTCAGGTCATAGCCTGCTATAGGTCCCCAACCATGTCCCAAGACTCACACTCCACGTTCCTGGAGAATTTTAGGGTCCAACCTAACACTCTCATACTGGGTGGCTTCAACTACCCCTTCATTATCTGGGAAAACTACTCATGTACCAATACACTTGCCCAACATTTCCTGGAATTAATTAATTCCAATGCCTGGACCAGCTCATTCTTATTCCTACTAGAGGTAGCAACATCCTTGACCTGGTCATTACTAACACGGGCAACCATTGCTCTACACCATTAGTCAACTCCTCCCTGGTTAGATCCGACTACAAACTAATCACCTTGGAAATCCACATCCCTACCACCCACCCCACAAAGGTAACCACCATAAAAAACTTCTCCAAAGCTAACTTTGGGCTCCTAAAAACAGAGGTGGCTAACTTCACAGCACCCATGCAAATGGAGAATAGTTGCATGACCACCAAACTATACAACAGTGCACTGTACGAACATGTACGCAAATGCATGGATCTCGCTATACCCAATAGAACCAAGATGCTCTCCTCCAAAAAAAGGAAGCCAATCTGGTGGACCCCTGCCATAAACAAACTCTAAACTCTACAACAGAAGGAGGAAACTGATGTGGAATAAGGTGAAGTCCCAAAACTGGAAAAACTCCCTTATCAGCCTCAACAGAAAGATGAGATCCCTCATCAAATCCTCTAAAGCTAGCTAGGAAAACAAAATTGCAGCAGATAATAAAGACAACCACAAGGCATTCTATAGGTATGTAAAGAATATCCACGACAATACCCAGATTTGCCCTGAGCTACTGCACAATGGTACCTCCTATACCAAGCCAACAGATATTGCCAATATACTTACTGACAGATTCAGTGCCAACTTTGCCCCTCTCTCCCCCACCAAAGGACCAATCACAATACCAGTAGATTGTCAGGCACCCAATATTACTGCTGCACTGGTTAAAATAGCACTGTCCAAGGCCAAGAATACAGCTTCTATGGGATCTGACAATATCCCTGGCTGTGTTCTACATGAACTACAGAGTGAACTGGCACCTCACCTGTGGGCCCTGTTCAGTCACAGCCTCACCTCAGGCTTTGTCCCTACCAAATAGCGCACTGCTACAGTCATCCCTCTCCACAAAGGAGGAGTGACTACAGACCCTGGAAACTATCCCTCTCCACAAAGGAGGAGTGACTACAGACCCTGGAAACTATCACCCCATTAGCCTGACGAGTCTGACATGCAAAGCTATGGAATGCGTCATCATGGACCTAATAAACAAGGATATAGGGAATCTCCAAACTTTGGATCCCACACAGTTTGGTTTTGTGAAGGGTAGATCATGCCTGCTCAACCTGGTTGACTTCTTTGAGTGAGTCACCAGAGCTGTGGATGATGGCAAGGTGGTTCATACAGCCTACCTTGATCTGGCCAAAGCCTTTCATAATATTCCCCACTCAGGAATCACAGAAAAACTCACTAAGCTAGGCATCAATCCCTATATCACTAGGTGGGCTGCAAACTGGCTCACAGATCAAACCCACAGTATGAAAGTAGCTGACTCCAAGTCAGACTGCCAACCAGTCACGAGTGGAGTCCCATAGGGTTCGGTCCTGGGTCCTCTCCTGTTTGGTATCTACTTCTCTGAAGTCCAGGCCAACATGAAGGGACTCTGGCTGACAAAGTTCACAGACAGTTGCAAGTTGGGAGCTATTATTAACTCCCCAAGTAATATTGACATCCTACAGAAAGGCCTCACTGAGAACAATGGTTGGTGTCAGAACCATGGCCTTAAGCTCAATGCTAAAAAATGTTCCAACATCCCCCTTTGGGAAAAACCCACTTCCCATGAATTACCACATCAGTGGTAGTCCACTGAACACAGAAGGTGTTATAAGAGCTCTGAGAACACAGGTTGACACCAACCTCTCTTTTGGCCACCACATTGTCACTGTGGTCAGAAAGTCCTTCTATGTGACACATCTTATTACTAAGGGTTTTGCATCCAGGAAGAAAGAGGTTATTGTCTCCCTCTACTCTTCCCTTATTAGACCAGTCATTGAGTACGATGCTCTATTTGGCATGTACCTCACTAGACACCTGCAACAACTGGAGAGGCTGCAAAAGTACCTTACAAAGAGGATCCTAGGCCTGAAACACTTGTCTCATATGGACAGACTCAAAAACTCTAACTATTCTCTATCTCATATCGCGTACTTAGAGGCAATCTCTGCTTGACTTATAAAGCCATGTCTGACCCAGCTCTGTTAGAAATGCTACATCTAAAGCAATCCCAATCCTTCCACACCACACATTCCAGAGACCTCAACCTCATTACCACAATCAACAGAACAAGCTGGAGGAACAGGTTTATAACCCAGAGACTGCCCATGCTATGGATTAGACTTCCTATTAATGTCAAACAAAGCACCTCACTGGCCCTCTTCGAGAAATCTTGATGAGTGGATGGGAAATAGAAAATTCACCCGGGGGATCACTCCAGTGGGTCTACTTGACAGAGGCATTGGGAACTAAGGTCGGGTGGCACGATACCAGGGTAATCCTATGGGCTAGGCTTGTAAAGTCTCCAGGGCCATTAGCCTAGTGCACACCTATGAGCCTATATACATTATTTAAAGGAGAGGTACATATAAAGTTGTGTCATTAACTGAAGTTAGAAAAAAGATAGGGTTTTTGGAGTGGTGTAAACAGTTAAATAATGATGTTATTATACTAGAAGAAACTAGGTTTTTTTGTCAAAGTCAGAAAGAATTCAAACTAAAGTTGTTGTTTGTCTTTCGACTTTTCCCAGTTAGGGGTCGCCACAGCGGAACTCCAGTCCGCTAATGATTGGCAGTAGATTTTCCCGAACGCCGAGGAGCCAGCTCGACTTTCAACCATCAACTAAGGCATGCCCATTTATGCATGTCTTTAGAATGCCCACCCACCCACAGAGAGGACATGCAGACTCCACACAGTAGACACTCCTCGCACTCTAGCTGAGAAGTATGGTGGTGAAAAATATTATATGGAATTTCAGGAAAGAGACCTGTTTGGGAAACATATATAAAGATATAATTAAAGTATTAGATATCACCTTTATTATAGCAGGTAGAATATATATTATTGATGTGAGATGGAAAGAACATGTTATCAGAATTATTGCAATATATGCGTATATAATAAAAAAGGAGAGGGAAGAGATGTTTAGAAAGATAATACAATATGTAGCAGTTAACATGGGGCTAATTGTAGTATGAGACTTTAACTGCAATCTAAGACAGCAAAACAAGAAGGCCTATGATGTAAAAATAGTAAAGGACATTATGAAATGTGGACAGTTGAAAATATGGATTTTAGAGACATGGACATATAGAAGAGGGGGAAAATGAACAGAAATAGATTATTTTGTATTGATGTCATAAGCTTAGTAATAGTTAACCAGGGAGTGTTATTGACAGGTTTTTCAGACTATAGGGTAATGTGGATTATAGTAAATGGAAATTATGAGTAAATAAAATAGATAAAGGTATAAAAAGAATAAATGAGGAGAAATTGGGACCCCCCTCATAGGGTCCTGGGTCAAACCTTCTATGACAATGAATTTGAAGGAATGTGTAGGATACATTTTGATATGTCTGAAAAGGGCATTTCGTTTGTCCTTCTTCTTGATGTCATAAGCTTAGTAATAGTTAACCAGGGAGTGTTGTTGACAGGTTTTTCAGACTATAGGGTAATGTGGATTATAGTAAATGGAAATTATTAGTAAATAAAATAGATAAAAGTATAAAAAGAATAAATGAAGAGAAATGGAATACTAATAGGAGAAAAGAGGTTATGACATTATGGCAGGATACAACCACTGTGGTAAAGAACACTAAATTTATAACTGTCACAGATTTAGTGCTTTCGTCCGCTCAGTGTCTGGACGACTTTAGAATAAAAACACAGCACATGCCCAAACACTAAAAATAGCTCAAAAGACACACCCCATATTCCCAATTAATGATTAAAGCAATATGCATTCAACTAAAACAATTATGCAACTCACAAGATAGTAAAAACAATGATGGTTAATACTGAAAAACAATGTATCAAAATAAAAAACATGAACACTAATTAATAATGACATGTCAACTATAATGCTAGCATAGATTTCAACTTTAAATAACTTGAGATAGAAATGACATCTTGTCTTGGATGTCACCCAGGATTAACTCTAAGTTGCCACTTTAACTCAAGGAATTCTAAAATGGTGTCATTGGGACCCCCCTAAGGTCCTGGGTCAAACCTTCTATGACAATGAATTTTAAGGAATGTGTAGGATACATTTTGATATGTCTGAAAAGGGCATTTCGTTTGTCCTTCTTCTTGATGTCATAACCATGTTGATAAACATGATATCTATATACAAGTGCCTGATGGTCTTACCTGTATAAAACAGGTACAGTCATTATAGACTGTGGCATATGCCACCCCCTTACTGTCACAATTGAATTTCTTTTGTAACTTAATCATTCCATATCCATGTATGAAAACTTTTGCACCCTCCAACATCACTTTACATTGGGTGCAGTGTCCACATTTACTCATTTTACCTTTGTTGGAACTCCCCAAACTCCTTTCAGTCATAGTTTTTAAACAAGCCTCTTTCTTGTATACTATGTTTGGCCTTTCACCTAATTTACTGGCAACCTCTGGGTCAAATTTGAAAATAGACCAAACATTTTCAATGACAAATTTAATTTCCCTGAAATGTCAATTGTAAGGCAAAACCAAAGCTTTGTTGTAATCAACATTCCTTTGTCATGTACATCCTGACTTACTGTAGGTGTACTAGTGAAACCCAAAAAAGGCTTGTAAAACCTATCATCTCTTTCTCTTCAATTCATCAAATATTTCATCTAAGAAATCTTGGGGGTAACCTCTTCTGTGGAATATGTCAAATAATTTAGTGCATTCAACCAAAAACTGGACATCTTCACTCACCATCGTGGCAAGTCTCACACATTGCCCCTTAACAATGGATTTTTTCTGATGAGCAGGATGCCAGCTCTGGAAATGCAAATAAGAGTTGGAATGAAAGGGTTTCCTATACAAGTTGGACTCAAATTTCTTGTCAGCCCTATTCTTAGTCAAGGTTACATCTAAGAAGTTGACTTGCTCTAGATCCACAGTCATTGTGAACTCCAAGAAATCAGTGGAGGAGTTGAGAAATTGGAGAAATTTATCCAACCTGTCAACTGAATCCACCCAAAAAATTATGATGTCATCTATAAAGTGTCTATACAGACACCAACAATTCTTAAATTCTGATGTGAATAACGCATTGGTTTCCCAAAAAGCCATGACTATGTTGGCAAAAGTTGGTGCGCATACAGCGCCCATGGCAACACCATTGATCTGTCTAAATAATTACCCTTCAAAACCGATGAAATTGTTCTTGAGGACAATTTCCATGAGTGAACTCAGTGACATTTTTGTCATTCCCTATCTCAGTGTGTAAAGCCAAATGTTCATAAAACCAATCTATCCCTCTTTCATGTGGGATAGTGGTGTACAGGTTTTTAACATCAATACACACAAAAACTAAGTCATTGTTGTACAATCCATCCATCACCCCATTCAAAAAGTCCCAGGAATCCTTCAATAATGGAGAATAATCAATAAAGATGTTCTTTAATGCTTGGTCGATGTACCTGGCTATAAAAAATGTCTTTGATCCCTTAGCATCAATAATGGGTCTCAAGGGAGGTTCAACCAAAGATTTATGAATCTTTGGGAGACCAAAAATTGTGGGAGTCCTAGGATGTTTCACTTTCATATACTCTAAGTCACTAAGGGCGATTTGTCCATTGAGAAACAAAGTCATGGCTTTTTGGGAAATCAATGTGTTATTCACATCAGAATTCAAGGATTGTGCAGTGTTTTTATTTTGAAGAAGTCCAGACATTGAGCGGACGAAAGCATTAAATCTGTGACAGTAATAAATTCAGTGTTCCTTTACCCACAGTGGTTGTGTTTTTCATTTTAGTTGGTACTGTTCTTTTCATGGTTTGTGTACATTATGGCAAGATCACATGGAAATGAGAGAATTTTATAAAGATTGGTCAGAATGGTGGTTAAATTTTAAACTGAAATATAAAAAATTATATGTAACATTGGAGAAAGAAAAGCTATACATAGGAAAATAATATACAAGGATTTAAACAATTATATGATTGTCTAGAGAAGAACAACAAAGATTTTTTTTATTAATGAACAGAAATTATATGGTCTGAATAAGAAAAAAAGCAGAACATTTATTGCACAAGCAAAAACATTTCTTGAAAGGAAAAAAGAAGAAACTGCACCATACTTAAGTAAAATAATTAAAGAGAATAACCATGTAAGGAGGAGAATGAAAGCTTCTTCAGGAAAAATAAATAATGGAGAATAAATGTAAAGAATGGAAGGTACATACATTTTCTGACATGTATAATAAGGATTTAGAAAAAGATATAAAAATTGAGGAATTAAAACAGGCAATAAAAGGATTGAATTTAGATTCAGCAGTCAGTCTTGATGGAATAGAATATAAGATGTATAAAAATATACTATATGAGCAAAAGAAATGGTTTATAAAGATATTAAATGAATGGTTAGAAAAAGGTTTCAGGCATAAAGAGTTATGTGGAGGTATCATCAGGTTTATATGGTAAAAAGGGGAGAAGGAAGATATACAGAATTGGAGACCAGTTGCTTTAAATAATACAGACTATAAGATTTTTATGAAAATATTACAAAAAGGATGGATGGAAAAGTAAGTAATGTAAATTAATATGTGTTTGGCATAAAAGGAAAAAAGCTTTAATAATTAGGGAATGTAGTAGATGATATAGTAAGAAATGCTCAGGCAAAAGTAATGGTGGGACATTTAAGTAAAGCATTTGATTCAGTTCATCACTCAGTATTATGGGATATGTTTGATGTATATAAGTAAAAGGCTTAAAAACATACAAATATAACACAGTGAAGAGTATGATACATTAGTTCTATTAGTAATGAATGCATATCTATGTATATGAATAAGGAGATGGATATTATGAGTTATATTTCAAATGAAGGAATAAAAATGTCAGTTTTGTTAAATTATGCAGTGCTATAATGAAGAATGGAGGAAGTATGGATACAGTGATAAAACAAATGCAAAAAAATATCCAGATTATTGCTTTTGTATTAAATAAAGGCAAAAGTCAAGGTTTAGGTTGTGAGGGAAACTATAGTGGTATAAATTTCAGTAAGGATAAAATTAAGATCCTTGGGCTAAACTTCAGGAAACAAAAAAAATATAAATTCCACATAGAAAGAGAAACTAGAGGAAATAAAACATATGTGTGTGTGTTTGGAAATCTTTTAGTCTTTCCTTTAAATAGAACGTGTATTTGCTAAATTCTATGCTCTTAGCAAAGATTGCTTATCTAGCTGGCATTTATAGTCTTCTTTTTTAACTTAGAGAAATATGTATACAACATAATATTTTCTTTTATTTGGGGATTGAGGTTGGACCCTGTGAAAAGACTGGTACTATATATGAAAAGTGAAAAAGGAGGTTTATTGTTAATAACCCCCATAGTGTATATATCCTCATATACAGTAATGAAATGTTTAAAGGAAAATGAGGGTTCATTGTTAACAAAAAATATTAAGTTTAAGTTCAAAATATAAAACAGAACCGTTGATTTTTCCTAGCTCAAGAAAAAGAAGGGCTTGTTATAATAAAGAAATTGAACATTATCAGGACACGATTATACTGTGGAAAATAAATGTGAATGAAATTGATAATAAGAGAAAAGAGTGGTATGTTAATACTATAATTTAACATTGAAAAAAGGAATGCTATCATTGCTAGAATGAAGAGATGTAAAAGATATATAGAAAGTCAAGACTTTTTATGGAGACCGTCCATACAAAAATTACCAGTAAAGGAAATATGCCATATAAAAGTATAAAATGTATATTTATATTTGAAACTTCTGAACATTTTTTTTCAATGTACTAGATCAAAAATGTTATGGAGAAAGATTATAGGAAAGAAATATGTGAATAATTTTAAAGATGTGAATAATTTTATTTATTTATTTTTATTTATTTTTTATTTTACATTTGTTGACCGGGCTAGTCTAGCTGGACATATATCCGTTTTCAGTAGAGGCCCGGGGAGAAAAGCTCCAATTACATGAAGTAAGAAAACATTTCAGCAAAAAACAAAGCAAACTACAAAAAATACAATGGTAGGCTTGTGTCAGAATTGAACAAAAAAAAAACAACTAGCAAACACAAGGCAAGTTAACCAAAAACAGCTGGTTAACAATACAAATGTCAGGAATGCAGCATACTAAAGTTAGAATAATAAAAACTTATAAGAAAATCACAAGATGGTCAAACATGCAGAAGGAAAATAAAACAAATTGTTTAAAAAGTAATATAAAAGAAGTAGCTGGCATCAATTAGTTATATTATTTAGAGGGACAGTTAGGGGATAGTGAGGGAAGGTAGGAGTAAGGGAGAAGTAATTTAAACATGGGTATAATCAAATTTGGATATTATAGAAACAAAAACAAGAAGGAGATCGAAAGACTTGATAAAAAATTGTTATATTATGGTTGATATGAAATCAGAGGGTTATGGAAATTTTGTTTAATGAAAAATGGGACTTGGCAACAATGTTGAAAAAAAATAAGGTATTGGTTGTGGAAATTGTAGTGGGGCCTAAAAATTAAAAAGTATGTGATTTATTTGATGCAGCTAAATATAAAAAGAGGGTGTGATTTGTAATTAATGCGCATATATATTGTAAATAACTGAAAATATGTATGTATTGTAAATAACTGAAAATGTAAATAATTATTGGTTGTGTAAAGAAATATGGATTGTGTAAATAAAGAACCCCTACTCATTAGCATACAGGGACACTATTCACAGCTACACTTCCTATCTTCCCTTCCAGGTGTGAAGGCAGCCCAGAGAAGAAGAAAGTTGTTAACTGAAAATATGGAGATTTGAAAAAGAGATACTGTGGATTTGGTCACTGATAATCGGTCAGTGGAGGCAGTACTTACATTCAAGAAGGAATTGGGAGTTAAGTAGATGTTTAGTGAAGATGTCAGTGTGTCAGATGTGGCAGAAAAGGCAACTGAAGCAGTGAAAAAAACAAGCAGATAAGTTGGAAGGGTATGAAGGGGATTCAGAAGATTTATTTAAGCAAAACTTGTTTGAGTCAGAAAATAAAACTTATAGCTGTATTATTACAACCCTCCAGTTGGGTGGGTTGTGGATGATTACCTTAAAGAAATTATTCTACAAAGTGAATCAGACAGTAAGTGGTGGTATCTTGGGGAGAAATCATGGACAGAATTCTAAAGAAGGAAGGGAAAGAAATTATGGATGGTAAAAATCATATGCCATGACACTCAAAGAAGGAAAAAACAAGTAAGAGAAGAAGAGGGAGGAAGAGAAGTTGTGAGAAAGAAGAAACATATACATTTAAGAAGTAAAAAAGAAACAGAGCTTGAAAGATCCAAAGTATGGGATGCAGTTATAGCAGTCATGGAAATATCACCTAATGAGGTAAGAGCTTTTATTCACCTTAATAGCGAGACTTTTTGTGACATTATATTTGAAAATTGGGCAATATATGGAGAATTTTTATAAAGGTTTGAAAAAAACTGTAACACATGGAACTTTTATGTAGTACATTCTTTTTATTGAGTGACACAAAAAAATAATGAATGCACAGTTTCAAACAGAGGTGGACAAGGATGCATTAAAAGACAGTCTAAAAACTGTATGCAAAGTATTGGACACTACAAGAATGTATGATGATAGGGGATTATGCAGTATGGGGGATGAGATTGTGGAGTTATTTTGAAGCTAGAAAATGATAACATTGTACATGTTCCAAGTATAATAACCATTGAAGGAAATAGAGGTTATGTAAGATTTAAGGGACAGCTGAAAACTTATTTTTTTTGAGGAAATAATGATCATTATTAAGTTACTGTCATAAAAGAAAATGTTTTGTTTGTGGAAAAGTGGGACATGAAGTAAAGAAATGTGAATCAATGTATAAAAAATGTGGGGAAAAGGAACACAAATTAAATTGTGATAAACAACTACAGATTGAACAAAAAGAACAGGCAAACGTATGTGTGCATGAAGTAGCAGAAGTTTTGAAAATGAAGATAAAAATATACAAAATGAAATTAAAAACTTAAAATACAAAGAAAATGGAAATGATAAAGGAAAGAAATTAGTGCTAGAAACAAATGAAGAGGAAGATAGTAACTTGAATATAATAAAGGCTAAAAGAAATGCAATGGGAAAAGAGTGAGAGGAAAAGAAAATTCAAAAGTATGATTATGAAAGAAAATAAAAAGAAAGATAAGGGATACAATGGAAATATAATATATCTCCAAGAACTTGAAAGTCTTGTCAGTAAACATGAATAGTATAAAATGTTAAAATAATGTTAGATGTACTGGAATGATGTATATGACTTCATATGCATATGATTATTTTAGTGGATACAAGAATCTTAGTAGAAGATTAAAGAAATCAGATGGAAAACTTACAGGTTGGGAATATTGTATGGAATATGGGAATAGATACAAAATTTACAGGTTGGGAATATTGTATGGAATATGGGAAGAGATGCATGATCAGGGATTGCTGTATTATGTAACAAAACAGTTAAAATCTTAGATTATACTGTAGAGAGTTAGGTAGAATAACAGTATTAGATATAAGGCATAAGGATGTATACAGAATTATTGCAATACATGCATTTGTTTCAAAAAAAGAAGAGAAGAACTGTTCAAAAAATGTTGAATTATATAGGGCTAAATATGGAAATAATATTGGTGGGAGATTTTAATTGTGATTTAAGGAAGAAAGAAGGGAATGATGTCAAAACAGTATACAAAATAATGAAAAGCAGAAAGTTATATATATGGGATAATATACAATGGACATATAAAAGAAGTCAAATTAAGACAGAAATTGATTATTTTATAATATCTCATATCTCTGATACATTGAATATTATAAAAAAGAATAAAAGAAACAGGTTTTTCAGACTATTTGGATAGAAATAAAAGAAAAAGAATACATAAAGATAGGTAAAGGTATTAAACATTGAATGAAAAGGATTTAATGAAGAAGAGAGAAAATAAATTGATCATTATGGGAAGATCAAGTAGAAATGACAATGTTTTATAAAAATTGGACTTATTTGTGGTTAAATGTCAAAGGGATGTATGAAAGGTGCTTTTTAAAATGTCAAATGATGAAAAGAAGAAAAAAACTAAAAGATAAGTCAAACAGTATGCAGAGAAATACTAAGGGATAATAACTTCTATGAAAGGGAGAAAGAAATCTATGAAAAAATGATGAGAAGATAAAGAAAATGTTATATAGAAGATATGGAAAAGGCAATGGGTTTAGATGGAATTGAGTATCATATGTATTATAACATGAAAAATTGGCAAAAAGTATATTTTGTAAAGGTTTTAAATGAATGGTTAGAAAAGGGGATAAATGAAAAAGCGATTTGTATGGGAGCCATGAAATGTATGTGAAAGAAAGGGAAGAAAGAGGATAATAGGAAATGGAGACTAATGGTATTAAATAAAACATATTATAAAATATTTATTAGAATAATAGGGAAAAGATTAGCAAAAGGTATGGATAAATTGATGGATAATATGATTTTTCAGAAAAAAAGGAAAAGGAAGGCAAGATGTATTATGAGTTTTAAGAGAAGTAATAGATGATGTTATAAATAAAAACATAGAAGATAAAGTTTTGTTTGGAGATGTAAACAAAGCATTTGATAAAATACAATATGAAGAATTATGGAGTCTATTAAAAGTTTACAATGTATGTGACAAAATAATAAAAGTTATTATATTGGTATAGGAGAATAATATTATTAAAATATTACTAAATGGAGAATAATATTATTAAAATATTACTAAATGGATGGTTAAGTAAAGAAATAAGAATATAGTGTGGCATAAGACAAGGTTGTCCAACAAGTAGTATTTCATTCATGTTAATAATTAATGTAATTATAAACACAATGAATAAAAAACTGGAAATAGCAAGATATAAGATAATGGATGGTATTTATGTACCAGTTATTCTTACTTATGCAGATGATATATTTTTAGTTACTAAAGACAAGAAATGGATGGAGAAAGGAGGAATTAAGGAATTAAATAAGTACTTAAAATGCTTGGTTATAATTAACGACAAAAGTAAATGATTTGAATCATTAGATGAGCTAGAAGGCATTAATTTTAAAGAAGAATAAGTAGACATTTTAGGGATAATAATTGGAACTAATATAAAAAAGGAGGAACAATGGAAGAAATTCATACAAAAACTGTACATATTTTAGAAGCTGTATAGATTATCATACAAGAAAAATGTGTATTTAATAAATTCTATTTTGTTAGATAAGATTGCCTATTTTGCACATGTATATATGATCCCAGCTAAATATGAAAAGGAGCTGTTATTGACTATATTCTCATGTATATGGGGATCAAGATTTAAACTGGTGAGGAGAAGAATCTTGTATGGTCAGAAAAAAGAAAGAGGATTAGGACTAATAAATACTATTGTGATGCACCTTAATTTAATTTGTATAAAGTGATGAAGGGAGTGAAAAAAGAAAATGGGAATATAGCAAATGATACAATGAAAAGTTAATACAAAGAAGTTTGGACAAGTTTAATATATGGGAAAAGATGGAAGACTGTTATTAATAATGAAGTTAAAGAATATCAAAATATAGTATGAAATTGAAAATAGGAAATGCGGAAAAAGACAGAAAAGAATGGTATGAAAATTTAATGAGGGAATGTCGTTATATTTATCCGTGGAAAAACTTAAATAATGTAAAAAGAAATGCAATTTAAAAACATGCTTATATGGAGCAAAAAATGTACAAATACAAAGATTTTATATGGAGATTGATAAGTAAATTACCCATTAAAGCAGATATGCCATATAAAAGAATACAGGACAGAATATTTAACTATTGTAGAGAAACGGAGATGACAGAACATGTATTCTTGAATTGTACAAGAGTAAAATAATTGTGGGAAAAATTATATGAAATTATTGTATAAAAGGATGATAAAAATGTGATAAATATGAATATGATAGAATATGGATATTATGGTGGTAAAAGAACAGAAGAAGTAAAAGAAATTAATAAAACATTTTATGTCTTGTGGGTCATATGGAATCAAAGATTTAATGAAATAAAATATAATGGAAAATGGGTATTAGCGGAAATTCTGAGAAAGATATGTCTATGCTTGTGGAAAAAAGAGAGGGGGGAATAATTGAAATGATTAAATGTATGAAGTTATGTGATGTTAAAATGTAAGATGTAAGCAAGTGAAAATAATGTATATATTGTAAATAATGTAAATATGTTGTATTTAATAAAGAACCCCTACTCTTTTTGATAGGTGCTGTGAGATCCTTTACATCCACCTGAGCTACCACCAAGTCAAGCAGGTGGGGTCTTGGTTTAATGTCTTATCCAAAGTCATTGAGGTGGCTATTTTAGTAAAATGCATGTATGTCTGTTGCTATATATGCAGCTCAGAAATAATTACCATGTGTAGGTTTCATTGTAATATTTGTACCAAGTATACTGAGTTTGGTGAAAAACAGGAGCTTTATAGCTGATGATACAAAAGCTGATGGCATTTGCCTCTCATCACTCTCTAACATAGATGACAAGCAGGCAGGGTATTTCATTTAGATGTTTTTAAACATAGAAACACATCAGGATGGATAGCAGCATCATAAAATATAAACGAACTGGTTAACAGACAGACCTCACATATATACATGCTTACATCTCAAAAGCTAACTACAAAATGGCATTCAGACTTGCACATGCTCAGTATTTATACACTTCTGCAAGCCCCTGGATAGCTTCTTAAAGATACATACACACACATTGATCTACATTCTTCCTCTTAAAAAGATTGCCCTTTATAAAAACAATATCAGAGTTAGACATACATTGCTATAGACATTAGAAACAAAATACAATTTTCATATCCAAGTTGCCATGTATCTGCTATATGGTTTAGAGACACGACCGAATCTCACAACATAACAATCCGGACTAAATTTAGCAACAGGAACAGTCTTCAGTGAACAACTCCCATCATGAACTTCTGGATTCATCACAGGAATAGGAATATTCTCTGGAACTTCCTCAGGAATTGGAACACTGAACAGCTCACTTTGAGATGAAATGGCATAGGCTCAGACACTGGTGTCAAATGTTTCCAGTTCCACCTAAACTCTGCTCCTTGTGATTCCACAGTATATGATCTCGGGTCTGGACAAATATTCTTCACAACACAATCTGATCATAACCTTTAGGCATTTGCATCCTTACCACTTCTCCTTCTCGTAATGGATTGAGGGGTTTGCTGGTTTTATTGCAATAGGACTTCTGGTTTAGGCATTTCTTCAACAGATTGGCTTTTACTGACCTGTTGTTCTTGACACATGGAACTAACAACTGACTACTGAATGATAATGTGGTTCTGGTTTGTCTCAACAGAAGTCTCTGAGCAGGTGAACCAAGATGTTTATCACAAGGAACATTTCTGAGATTCAAGAGATTCAGGAAAACATCAATACTATCTTGTTTTGACTTCTCTAGTAACTGTTTTGCACTTTGAACTGCATGTTCTGCAGATCATTTCACTGCGGGTACTCAGGGCTACTTGTGACATGAGTAAAGTCCCACTCTTCAGCAAATCTTTTGAACTGTTGGTTTGTAAACTGTGCGCCATTCTCAGAAACAACTTTGTGTGGACTACCATGTACTGCAAAATGATGCTTCATTTTAGAAGTGACAGTACTGGATGCTAGGTTAGGAAGTAGGTCAATCTCAAACCAAGCTAAACATTTCTCCCTTTTAGATTCATGATTTCAACCACAATTATGACAATTGGCAATGAAACTAGGTTGGATCCCACGCTTTGAGTTTGCTGACTCACTCTTATGCTTCACTTAGATCGTGTGAACTCTGAAATTTGCTGGAAAGTTCTGGGGTTTGCCAATGAGTGCTACAGGGGCTGCAGTTGCTGACATGTGCTTGGACCTGTTTCTTTTAACTATGTGCCATATACTATCAACATGAGCTTTATCACTGTGCCTTCTAGAGCTGTCCTCATTTGCAAGCATATTTGTGTGCTTTTCTGTGAGCTCGTATATCTGACAAATCTCAATAGCTTTATTCAAAGTTAAATCACTGTCATGAAGCAAAATCTTTCTCATCTTTTATACCACACATGTCTGTCCTTTATCAGCTCATCCCTTAAATCACCAAATCCACACGTTTTAGTTTTGTTCCTCAGATCAGTTATATATGCTGCAAACGTTTCACCAGGCTTTTGATCCATTGTGTAAAATAAGTGCCTTTCCATTGTAACATTTGTCTGCAGGTTAAACCTTTCTCTCAGTTCACATTTTAAGGACTCAGTGTCCTCCCTTGACTTAGCCTGTACAACAATCTAACGGTTACCCCCTGTCCTGTATAGAAGCAGGTGCATGCACAAATGTTCCCTTTCTATAGCTTCTGACCCAGCTAAATTAGCAGAATAAATACCTTTGTATGGTCGTCTTTATCAGAAAATGCAGCCTGTATGAAAATATCATACTCTTTGCTCAGACACTTTCCAGTTCTCAGCAATATTACTGTGAAACACAAGTGCACTAGGTTTTTGAAATCCATCTGCCATGCTCACAAAGTATTCACAAACACATTGACAAAAATATGGCCTTTGTAATTTTGTATGAACAAACTGTTATGTGAGCTTGTAATAGCATTCAAATGCACAATAAACTGAAATATTGAACTTTGTGAACTATGCTTCGTAATGGCTGTATTCTGTGAAAGAACTTTAATGTAAAACTGCACAAACATGCAAACACGTTATACACTTCTGATAGAGCGGATATCTTTGATTAATATGAAAAATACGGATTCGCTAAGCACGTATTGAAAAATACGGTTGTTTCACCTTATTTTATTAATTTATGCAATTCAGACTTTATTTCAAACATTTTCCGTAGTAATTTGAATATTTTTATAAATATCGCAGATATCGGTTTATGCGAAAATCATTTATAATGTCCTGTATGCCTCATTTCATATTTTGTGAATAAGAAATGGTGATGAGCAAGTTTTGATATCTAAAATTCATTTCTGACCTGCTTTGCGAAGTATGCATATTGTAGAGACGATTCACTCTTGTATATTCCACCAGTTCCAAGCAAGTGTATTAAGTCATTTTAGCCATGCTGCCTCTAACACCATGTCCTTTAGACATGCTTCTTCTGACACCATGTGGCTCGTCCCTCTCTAACATAGATGACAAGCAGAAAACAAAAGCTTCAGTGTGGGAGACAGTGAATATTCACTTAGTCATACACCAGCTTTCAGAACTTGACACTTTAATAACATAAAATGAAATAAATATACACTCCACAAGACTAACAATTTAGTTAAGCACTTTTGTCTTCATTTACTAAGACTTTGTCAGAACGAAAGCACTTAACTAAGTTGTTAGTTTTGTGGAGTGTATATTTATTTCATTTGACTTTATTAAAGTGTGAAGTTCTGAAAGTTAGTGTATGATTAAGTGAATATTCACTGTCTCCTACAGAGAGTTTTGTTTTGTTGGTTCCAAGTCTCTGGTCCAGTTTTGAGGTTTATAGATGACAAGCAGGCAGGATATACACTTCACAAGACTAACAATTTAGTTAAGCACTTTTGTCTTCATTTACTAAGACTTCGTCAGAACAAAAGCACTTAACTAAGTTGTTAGTCTTGTGGAGTGTATATTTATTTCATTTGACTTTATTAAAGTGTGAAGTTCTGAAAGTTAGTGTATGATTAAGTGAATATTCACTGTCTCCTACAGAGAGTTTTGTTTTGTTGGTTCCAAGTCTCTGGTCTGGTTTTGAGGTTTATAGATGACAAGCAGGCAGGATATTCCATTTAGATGCTTTAATACATAGAAACACATCGGGATGGACAGCAGCATCATAAAATATAAACAAACTGGTTAATAGACAGACCTTATATACATACATGCTTACATCTCAACAGCTAACTACAAAATGCCAGTCAGACTTACATGTGCTCAGTATTTATACACTTGTGCAAGCCCTTGGATAGCTTCTTAAAGGTACATACACACACATTGATCTACAGTATTGTCAGGAACTGGAGTATTGGCCTTCCAAGAGATCTCTAGTGGCATGCATTATAGTCAGAGAAATAGCAAATGGGATTTTGTGCTTAAAAAAAGGCACATTATGTGCCCCCCCCCCCCATAGCAAACATTATTAGGAGGTTACCCTAAGCAGGAGAGGGGGAAATGGTATGGTTTGTGGTATTCAGAATGAAAGGAAAGTATTGTGCACCATTAAGACGCTCTAGTGCTCAGGGGGATAACTGAGTTCTGTAGATGCACAAGTTATCCTTCCATTTTTTAAATGGCACAGATAAGGCCATTTATGGAATACTGTGTCCAGTTCTGGAGGCTGTACATACAAAAGGAAAATTGCTCTGATAAAAAAATGTGCAGAGTTATCAAAATGATGAAGATAATGGAAATTTAGCATAAGAGGAAAGAAAAGAAAGTAGGATATGATCTGTATGCATCGCATTGTTATGGGTCAAGCGGGAAGAATAGAGATGATCAAAAGAAAAAAAGGGATTTAGGTAGCAGTTGAAAGGGGCATTACTCAACACAGTCTTGAGGAAACAATTTAATGAAAAGAGTGTCAGGGTCTTGAATGGATTGCTTATGGAAGTGGTTATGTAAAGGTATTTCAGACCTACATAGGACAGAGCATGAAAAGAATTGGGCAGTGAAAAGATGAGTGATCACAGCATGAATATTAGCAGCAGTACTCTTTTAAAATAAACTGGTGGCATTTCATCTGGATCTTTGTATATTTTATACTATATAGCTATTTTTCAATGATTCAGCCGAGTAAACCTACTAAGAACAACTAAGTCTTTTCACAAATGCACTAGCAGCACTATCTGGTTAAACAACTAGCTCACAGTCCTGCAATTTGCAAGTGGAGGCTGAGGCAAGCAAACCTAAGATTACAAAATATGACAGGCTTGTTAACAGTGCATAGTCTTGTCTCTCAAATTAGCAAAGAGGGTTAAAATGAAAAAGTAGTCATTTGAGTAATCGTTATTGTATTCAGATATTCATGAATATACTGATGTACAAGAGATGCAATAAAATAGAGAAAACTTATACCATTTCTCATGTACACACACACACACACACACACACACACACACACACACACACACACACACACACACCCTGCGTTTGGTTGAATGCCATTTCTTCAACAAATGGAGGGAGCATGATTGATGGTATGGATAGCTGAGCGGTGGAAATGTCAATGGTGTGAAATGTCAAAACAGGTAAGTGGTTTTGAAGGGGTAAGAGTGTTTGTGCATGTATATGTGAGTTAGGGTTAAGGTCGGGTATGAGTGAAGGATGCCCTCTTTATTAATGGGTGCTAACCCTAACCGTAACAAGACCCCTTCCCTCAACAATAACCCTACACCTTAACTTCCTAAAAAGCTAACTGTAACACTGCCACTATTCAGAAAAAATTGAGGCTACTATTATGGGGGGTTAGTGTCTATATCAAGAGAGAAAATAGTGTTGCATTCTGTGTTTTTTTGTGTTTGGTATTGTGTATGTTAAACTGTTTTTGTCAGTGTATTGCACATTGGATTTAAAGTATCTTTGGACAATAAGTAGTTTTGATGGTATGTATAGAAAACTAGAACATCTGTATTTTCAGTAAATCTACCAGTACATTTTCCATTCCTAAGCAGTATGTAATGTTTCCTAATCTGGATTTATAAATACTTTTCAATACTGCTTCACTTAGCAACAAAGAAAATTTCGCCTTGGGTGAACTACATGTTACCATCAAATAACCTAAACTACATGTATCAAGGTACATTGTATCAGTGAATTCGATTACGTTTTGAAGAAAGAAAGCTAGTTCCTTTGATAATTTTGTAAAAGGATTTTAGAAATACAGGAGGGATTAGCTGCCTTTATGGCACCTGAGGCTTACAGAGTTAGCCTTGAAAGCCATTTAAAGCTAAGCAAAACATAATGCACAATAAGCGGTTTTGCAAAGCATAATTCTTAAAATAGTAGATTTACAGGAAATTTTAAATATGGCAGCCCAGTTCCTTTTGCATAAGATGTTAATATTTTAGACTGTTTATTGATCTGATAATCATCTATCCAATTAGTTTAATAAAGGTACCATACAGTGGTCTTTGTACTTGCCTTCTATGTGTGCACTGATTAGATAGGCAGTTTCTTTGCTAGGCCACGTTACTAAATTATATTCTGCAGCATTCCATTTGTCTGTCTTTCTGTCTGTACAATGATGTTTCCCTCAGCTTGTCTCTTTATCTTCTGTCTTTCAGCATATGAAAGAACACATTACTGAATGTTTTAAATACTGCATGCATTTTCAGCTAATGAAACATTCCTGCTAGATAGATTTTCTTCTGCCTGCTTCACCTATATCTTGCCATTTTCATTCACATATAGAAATCTGTTCATAAGAAAACTGACGTTATTACCTGCTGACACTATGGAGAGAGAGCTATGTTCATGCCATATCAAAAGACAGGGTTCATATAGCCTGATAAACAGCAATTCCAATGAAGGCAAAAGCAGTTAAAAATTTCTATCAAACCTACTTTCAGCAAAGCTTGAAGAAGTATTTTTCTTGTAGCAAGGCCCTCTGCACCCCCTGATATGGGGGGAAATCCCCCCACACCCCCCAAACTTACATATACCAATTCTGAAAGCACACAACAGTGGAGAAAGGTGAAAACTCCATTACCACTGAAGTAGTTTCAATGAATTTCACTCACAGCTTTTGCCATCACAGGGAGTTTTGGTGATCTATTGACACATTCACAAAAATACAGCATATGTGATTTATAAAGTTCCCTTTCATAAAGACTGCAATACCTTCATACTGAAAACAACACTGATTGAAGCTTGTTCTTTCTTCTAATAAATAACATTTATCAGTGAGTTTAGCAGCCATAGCATGTCTTGTGTACCTGTTTGTTGTGTATCAAATGAAACTTGAATGGACAAATGGCTTTGTAGACCTACTTCTGGTCCCTACTAATAAAGGGCTATATCTCAGAAATAGGTAGAAATTTTATTTAAATTATCATTATGAACAATCCCTTTTTCCCATTTTCTACATGGGATTGGGGTGCTGTGTCAACTACTGCCATCTCTCTCTATTCAATGTTACTCTCCTACCCTCTTTGAAACTCATGCCTAACAGTCACAGTTCGTCTCTGACACCATCCATCCACCTCTTTGCTGGATATCCTAGTTTCATCTTGCCTTTTTCTTGTCTGTCCCAAATCTTCTTCAGCAGACTGCCCTCTGCTTTTCCACACGTGCCTGAACCACTATAATCTGCTCTCTTTCACCTTTTCTACAATGAAGCTACTTTTGCTTCTGCTCGTATGTCCTCATTTCTTTATCTGTTCAACAGTGTGCATCACCTGTCTCAGGCACTTCATTTCCATCAGCTCTAGCTTTCTGAACTGCTCTGCCTTTACTGCCCAGGGTTCTGTACCATACAATAGTGCAAGTCACACCACTGTTTTGTACATCTTGCTTTTCAACTTCTTTGGCATTCTTCTATCATACAATGCACATAAATTTTATTTAAATTTTGTCATTCTGAGGATGAACTTCATTTTTGGAATTGATATAGGTGGGCAGTTTTATGTTTGTAATATTGGAGGAATATATTGTATTGTACATTGTGTGAAGTTACTATCTGATGCTGTAAATCTTCATTCATTCCTTACTGATGGGTTTTGGTTCCATCCTTGGAACCAACTTGGCCAATACACAAGCTCGCTCCAGCCAAAAAACTCTTAAGCTAAGTTCTACCCATAGTGCCCCTCTCCTTCTTTCTTCAGATATCACTTGCCACGTACTTCTCAAGATGTACCAAGCCAGCTCTCAGCTAAATAGTAAAACATTTTCGATATATATTTCTTGCTGAATATCTTC
This sequence comes from Protopterus annectens, assembly GCF_019279795.1. Classification (NCBI taxonomy): domain Eukaryota; kingdom Metazoa; phylum Chordata; order Ceratodontiformes; family Protopteridae; genus Protopterus; species Protopterus annectens. The sequence continues at coordinate 76,434,177 of NC_056747.1, read as the reverse complement.
TAGTCCTTCCCTTTAGAGATTAATATTCCTCTTTACTGTTGTACTTCTTGTGTGAGTTTTTCTTCCCTTTTTCCTACCTTTTGGTATCGTTAGTACCATTGTTGGTACAGGCCCCTCCTTTACCCTTGTGGTAGTTGCTTTTACCATTGTTGGTACTTCCCCCTTCTGCCTTTCTTAAAAAAAAAAGATAATTTATTTCCTTATATATATATATATATATATATATATATATATATATATATATGTGTGTGTGTGTGTGTGTGTGTGTGTGTGTGTGTGTTGTGTGTGTTTACCTTTATAATAACTTGTTCTTCAGTAAAAAGTTGTGACTATATTGTTATACAATTTGTCTGGTTAGTCAGAATCGTGACATGATGTCTGACAAGAAAGTAATGACTGGGTTCAAGCAGTGTGACAAATGTGGGTGAAAGATGCCCAACTCTCATGGGCATCTTTCGTGTGTCTACTGCCTCAGAGTTCCTCACCTCCAGATGCAACTGCTGTGTGACATTTGTAAAAATTTTAGCTCTTGCACTTTGGCAGAGTAGAAGAATGAATTAATCCTGGAGGGATTACTAAAAACTCCCTTTTCAGAGGCCCTTTCTGAGGTGGAGGTCTCAACACCTCCCAGAAAAGAGAAGAAAAAGAGAAGCCATTCGGTTCTGACTTCTCGGAGTTCCAAGGAACCGAAATCTTCTCTGTCAGTATCTGAACTGACACCAAAATTACCCAAAATGTCTGCTCTAACTGTTATGGCACCAGAGCTTATAACTCCCTCTATGATGCTGAAGTCAGTAACACCTACCATAGAACCAACAACTTTGATACCTGCTTCGGTACCAATAGTTACTTCGGTACCAGACACAATGTCAGCACCAACAATGATTTCTCTTACAACTCAATCCTCCTCAGTGCCAAAAACTGAAATTTTGCCTAGGACCAAATATTCAACTACAATCTACCCCTTTTTTGGACAGCAATATAGTGCTTTTCTCAAGACACCTGACTCTCCTTCCGGAGTATCTACAGCTTTTCCAAAATGGATGTAGTGAGCCTTGTCAAACAGATCTTGGCAGCCAGAGGAATTCCAGCTCCTACCAAGACTTCCCTCCCACCTGGAGGCGAAAGTTTTTCTGTACAGACACAAACATATCCTCCTTCAACCTCTTGTCAGGCTTTGGAGACCTTGGTACTGATGTCTGTACTGGTGCCTATGTCTTTGGTTCCGTGATGTTACCTTCCATGGTTCCGGAGCCTACCCACTGGACTTTGCTCCATTCGGAGCCAATCCACCCTCAGAACGGTGACTGGTCTGTCGACACTATGACCCTAGTTCGGCGCCTATTTTTTCTATGGCACTGTCTATGGTTTCAGTTGTTTCAGCAGCTCCTAGTTCTCTCAGGGCTGCTATCCTGGAAGCCGGCTCATCAGAGCAGGGTGTGACCCCGGTCCTGAGGTTGTCCCTCTTTGTTCTGGGCTCCCATCCCTGTTCAGGTGGGACTGCCTTCCAGGTGATGGAGAGGCTTCTTGCTTCTGCATTCATGCAGTTGGCACCTCCAGTGTCGGAACTTGACCTTTCCCTTTCCTCTGGCATGCAGTTAACACAGCCCACTACACAGGGACTTTGGGCACTGGAGCAGCAAGAAACCCTGCTCCAGGGCACCTGCTCTTTGGAGTCCTCCTGAGAAGATCCCACTGAGGAGTCACCCTGAAAGAGAACATGCAAGAGGAAGCACATCAATTCCTCTGAGGAATCTGTCACCAAAGATACAGATTTCAATGAGGGAGAAGGATCCTCATGATCACCCTCTGAAGATGGAGACATACTGGAGATCCTGAAACAGAGGGGTGACTGGAAGCCCATCAACCCTTCTACTAAGGAATCTGTATTCTTGCAAGCCTTCTGTGCTCGACCCTCTACTTCCTGGGTGACCCCCACCTGTAGATGAGCTGATTAAGCTCATTGTGCAGCATGCCTGGAAGGCCTCTGACAATGTTGAGCCAATTCCACAGAGGCCTGATAAATTTCTCTCTCCACCAGAAGACCACCCTCACTGGTCCAGAAGTTTGGCAGTAGATTCCATGGTTGTGGCAGCGGACACTAAGAAAGAACTTGGGGAAGAAAGTTTGACTGTCCATCCTCCAAACAGGGAGTCCTGCATGATAGACAGACTAGGGAAGCAGACTTACACTTCAGCAACCTTCGCCTTACCGTCACTGAATTACATGGCACATTTTACATGTCTCAAAAGGGACCTGATTACATAACTTTCAGGTACTTTGGCAGGGGTATTACCTGAAGTGGTGCAAGATAAAGTCACCTCTCGGCTTGCCACCCTAGAGTACATTTCTAACTCCTCCATGCTGTTGATAGCTCATACAACCAAGGGGGCAACCAGAGCAGCCACTTCAGGTGTTGTCATGAGATGTCATGCCTGGATGCGATTATGTGACTTTGCGGACCCCTTCAAGTCTTCCTTCATCAATGCTCCTGTTGATGAGTCTTCCATGTTTGGCCCAGAAGTTAAAGACACATTAGCCAGGTGTGAGAAGGATGGAAAGGCCCTATCTACCGTGGAGCATATGTTTTTCCACCCCTCAATGATCCTACTCCAGGAATCAGAGAGGCAGAAAGATGCGATTCAAAAAATCCCAAGGGCCTTTCCACAACACACGTGGTGAACAATCCCCCTGGGGCAGAGGTGGAAACTCATCAGGAAGACACCCCTACCATAGCAGAGGGTGCCCATGAAACCAGGGCTCCAGAGATTCCTTCTCTGGTCAACCCTATGAGCACTCATGAAGAGCGGCCTGATTGCTTACCTCTGGAAGCAGTTGGGTGATGTTTCTCTCTGTACCACTTAGCCTAGCAATCAATAACATTAGACTCATGGGTGCAGAGGATAATGACCAGAGGTTACCATATCCCCTTCTACCTTTACCTCAGGGCTCTAAGGTGAATCCCCGACATTTCAGGCAATCAGAGGGATGCAGCAACACTAGAAGTCCTAAAGCTTCTAAGAAAAAGAGTCATCCAACCAGTCCCACCAGACCAAATAGGATCTGAATTTTACTCAAGTTTCTTTTTAGTGCCAAAAAAGACCAGGGACTAGAGACCAATTTTGGATCTCAGTGTACTGAACAAGTTTGTCAGACAAGCAAAATTCTGGATGGTCACAGTTCAATCCATTCTTCCATTTCTGGAGAAGGATGACTTGATGGGCTCTATAGATCTTCAGGATGCATATTACCACATAAAAATGGACAAATGATCCAGAAGATACTTCCACTTCTGGCTTGGGAGCCAGCCATTACCAATTTCAAGTACTGCCCTTTGGTCTCTCCACAGCCCCAAGGTGTTCAACAAATGCATGGCAGTAATAGTAGGTCACCTGTGACTACAAGGATTCCACGTGTTTCCATATCTAGACGATTGGCTCCTTACCACTCCAACCAGGAGTCTACTGCTTCAAGCCATATCGTGCACTCAAAATCTGGCAGAAAAGCTAGGGATATTAATAAACGCAGAAAAATCAAAGCTGGTACCAACTCAAAGATTAGAGTTCATTGGGTCAACGTTCGACACAATATCCTGCCATGTAGCCTTACCTCATCACAGGCTACTTCAAATAATACTCTCTCAAAATCTTGTCCCAGCTCAACTGGTTCTACAGCTCCTGGGCTCAATGGTGACTGACTCTGGTTCCACTAGTAAGATTCCATATGAGGCTACACCAATGGCTCTCTCCTTTAACACACCCGATGTCTTACTCAATCTGTATAACAAACCAATGCAAAGAAGATCTGAATTGGTGGATGAAGCCAGAGGAGGAGTTATGGTGTCATCCTTCCCACCCAACCCAAATCCGCAGTGACCACGGATGCTTCCATGATGGGGGGGGGGGGCATTTTCAGGGGAAAAGACCGCCCAAGGCACTTGGTCATCCTTAGAGGCAAAACTGCATATCAGTAAGCTAGAACTGAGGCGGTGCTCCTAGCATTGCAAGCATTCCAAACAACCCTTTCGTCGGGGATAATTGCTATCCAGTCAGACAATATGTCAGTAGTCTGGTACATCAACAAGCAAGGATTAACCAGATCCTACCCATTATGCCAGGAAGCCCTAAGAGTGTGGCAATAGGCGATAGCTTCCAACTGCTCTCTCAATGCACATTCCCAGGAACTCCATTCAGATTGCAGACAAACTGAGCAGAAACATTTTGATGCCTCACAAGTGGTCTCTCAACTCTGTAGTAACAACACAAATTTTTCATCATTGAGGCTGGCCTTGCTGTGACCTCTTTGCTTCCCCCCTTGAACCACAAATGCAGCAGCTTCTTTGCCCTGATCCCCCCAGGGGGAGTCCCCAAGAGATGCTCTGATATATGATTGGCCCCCAGGTCTACTGTATGCCTTTCCCCCTATTCTTCTCATTCCACAGTTCTTGAAGAAAGTGCAGTGGCTGAGAAGCAAGGTAATTCTCATTGCACCCTATTGGCCCCGTCAAGTTTAGTTCCCCTTTCTATGGCCACACTTGGTTCACCATCCATGGACCCTGGATCCAATCCCAGGACTCCTATCTCACCCACAGGGACTGGTCCATCCCAACCTTCACAGTCTCAAATTGACCACTTAGTATCTCCACTTCTGCTGATTGCCAGGCAGATGAACCTGTCTTCCCCAATGCAAAAGATTCTTCTGGCTTCTCATAAACCCACCACCTGGAAACTCTATCACATTAAATGGGTCAGGTTTGTAATCTAGGCTAAAGAACAAGGACTAGACCCATTCTTAATCTCAGTCCATAAGGTCTTAGAATACCTGTCAACTCTACTCCATTCAGGAGCCAAAGCCTTTATTATTATAATTCACTTAGCTTCTATCACCAATTTTATTGATGGCTTTAATGATTCTTCATTAATGTCTCACTGTCAATGCAAAACCTTCATGAAAAATGTTCTGCACCTGAGACCACCTATTAAAAATCCTACTGAACCTTGGAATTTGACTCTGATCTTACAAACTCTAACTTGTTCACTATTTGAATCTTTTGCCACATGTGACATGAAGTTTTTATCCTGGAAAACCTTATTCCTGGTAGCCATCACCTCAGCCAGGAGGATATCAGAGTCACAAGCTTTGTGTGTTAATCACCCTTATTTAATTTTCCATAATGAGAGAGTATCACTTTGAACTAACCCTTTCTTTTTGCCCAAAATTATTTCGAATTCAAGTATCAACCAGTCCACTGATTTATCAGTCCTTTTCCCAAACCTTTTTAACAAAGGTGAATACCGTTTACACCTGTTGGATGTACATAGACAAGTTTTTATTCAAACAGAACTAAATCTTTCAGAAAATCGGACGAGCTGTTCACAGCCTTCTCAAGCCCCAAATTGGGCAAAGCTGTTTCTAAAGTCACCTTGTCAAAATGGCTAAGAGATTGCATTACCTTTGTCTTTCAACAGAACAAATTAACTTAACTACTAGAGTCAAGGCTCACTGCACTATGTCAGTGTCCACTTTGGTGGCATTTTATTCCAGAGCCTCTATGGATGACAGCTGCACAGCAGCCACTTGGACAACCCCCCCCCATACCTTTACAAATTAGATGTGGCCTCCAGGGGAAGAGCATCTTTTTGCTCAATAGTGCTCAGGAATATCCTTCCATAGGGCCTCCCAGGACATAAAGTAGCTGGGGACTCGGTCCCATCAGTAAGGAATGAATGGAGACTTACAACATCAGATTAAGAAGTTATGTCCTTACCATAACGTTCCACACACATACACTTAAAATCGTACATCTAACACTACACTAAACTGTACATACAGTACTATCTATCCACTAACCTTAACCCAAACCCTAACCGCAAGGTCTGTCACTATCGCACACTCACCTCACCTGCGCCCTAACCCTAACTCATATACCCTGCCCTAACCCTAACGTCCACACAATCACACACTTACCTGAACCCAACCCGTAACTTTCCACCACAGTGCTGAAAATAGCGAAGCCACAGAAACGGACAACTGAATTCTTTCCCTAGGAAAAGATTTGGTTATCTGCAGCTTCGCTATTTTCAGCATTCCCTGTTTTCGGGTCAATATTAGATGATTCAAAGTATTCACACTTCAGTTATCTAATATAGACCCGAAATCATATATCCATCTTTACAGAAACTGCATATAAGGAAACATTGTACACTGTTACAGTGGAAGGCCTGCAGAGCTTATACTGGGTGCATGTGCATATGAGCTTATCTAAACAATCCTGTATTAGTTTGTGATTTACAATGCAGTAGCTTGGTAAGAGAAGTCATTATTTAAATTTTTATTTTTTTACCACTGTTTGTAGAAAGGAAGATATAACTTGTAATCAAGGAGATTTATTTTGATTTATGTTTTGTTGTTTTAACTTTAATTTTCACACTCTGTTGTTAGGGATGGGTTTTAGACAGGCAAACTCTAGCCATCCCAAGAGGCCTACTCAGCTGTAAATTCACACAGACTGCTAAGAAGACAATCCAGAGTTTGTCTAAACAATTCTGTCTTGGTTTGTGATTGACTGTGCAGTTGCCTGGTAAGAAAGGTTTTTATTTGAATGTATATTTTATTTTTTATCACTGTTTTCCACTGTTTGTAGGAAGGAAAGAATAACTTGAAGACAAGACTTACTTTGAGTTATATTTTGTTTTTCTTTACCTTTAATTTTCACTGTTTGTTGTTAGAAAGGGATAGACTTTAGACAGGCAAACTCTAGCCATCCCAAGAGTCCTTGTCAGCTATAAATTCACTCAGAGTGCAGAGGGAGGGAACAAGCCAGGCTGTATCTAAACAATCTTGTCTTGATTTGTGATTGACTGTACAGTTGCCTAGTAAGAGAAGTCTCATTTAACTATTTGTTTTTCTCTGTTTGCAGGAAAGAAGGGATAGCTTGTAGACAAGAAAATTTACTTTGATTTATATTTTGTTTTACCTTTAATTTTCACATTAGTTATTACAAAGGGATAGGTTTTACACAGGTAAACTCTAGCCACCCCAAGGGGCATAGTCAGCTATAAATTCACACAGACTACAGAGAGGACAGTCCAGAGCTTATCTAAACAATCCTATCTAGGTTTGTGATGTATTGAGCTTTACTGTTAAAAAGACTGTGAACAATAGTGAGCAGAAGTTACTTCACAAATTTGCATGCACTGTAAAGGAATTCCAGATTTGTGTGACTTTCACAACTTTACGGTACTTAATTTAATATTTAGTTGTATGTTGTTTGTGTGATTTGTCTCATAGAAGTTGATTTCAATTCTGTGGTAACTGATTTTGATTATTCTTTTTCTTTTAGAATGTTTTATCCATTTCTGCTTAATATGGATTCCCTAAATGATTATACCATTAATGATTTGAAAAAGCACAAATATTTTGTACAATGTCATAAATGGTATGTATATATTAAAGGTAACAATAATACTGGTGATCTGTGTTTCTCTTCCCAAAAGTTAGATTATTTGCTTACCATTGCTAGTAGTAAATCTAGACTTACTGATGACAATTGCACTTGTGCAATTGCCACAGCTTGGAGAACTGTTGTTATGACTGGACTAATGAGATAATAATGTTATGCAAATAGGAAATATAACACATTTAGGAAAGGAAGTGTCTATTGTTTATAATGATCACTCAACCCCTGTGAAACAAGATAATGCCACTAACACCTTTGGGATTCTGGATACAAGACTTCAGCAATTTGATGATTCAGAGCATATAGAAGGAAATAAAAAAGAAATAAAGGAAGATGTTCACAACAAATAACAAGGAAGAAGAAACTAATAAATGTCTGTAAAGCAAAGAGAATGCATACTAAAAAGTGCACCTTTGTTATATAATACAGAGATTACGGGGAATGATAACATTTTTTCTATCAGAAAATCTTCAGTCTACAGAAAAAGGCATCATTTTTCCAAAAGAGAAGGTAGAAAAAAGAAGCAAAGGGCAGGTGAAATGGAAGAAATCAAAACTGAACATGGAAGGAAGGAAGAACATTACTGTAAGAAAAAAAGAGGTGAAAGACAGACGTTGACAATATAGATCAAGCTGTGGCTGTACAAAGCCAACTTGGCTGTATGCTTGCAAATGTAATATGCAATGAAAACAGTGGGATTAATACAACTAATGGTGATGAAGATCATTCATTTGAAATAATTGATAGAGCAGATTTTACTGAATTAGAAGCTAAAGTTTCTTCAGTTATGGTCAGAAAGATATTCTTGTAATTGGAGGATCTGAACCTTACATTTACAGAGAAGCTAATAAGCATTGAATACTGTTGTTCTTTCCAGGAGCAAAAATAGAGGATGTGAGACAGGCCTTAGAATGCCTTAATGTAAGGAAGTGTGGATATGTTTTTATTCATGTTGGTACAATTGATCTTATCCACAAGGACTCTCTAACTTTTAGTAAGGAGCTTATAGCCCACTTAGGCAGCATAGCTTGTAAAGGTGTTGGGATGTATTTTTCTAATTCACATATAGAAAGGAGATTCAGGTCACTGGGAATGAAAAGACTTTTTGGGTAAATTCCTACTTGAAAAAAAATGTCCCATTTTAGAAAATGTAAATGTGAAGAGCATGCAAGCCTAATTTTGGGAACACGTGTTCAGACAGGACGACGTGCATTTGTCAAGATTAGGGAAGAGAATTTTTGCAGCAGATATTTTGCAGTATTTGGCAAACATAAGGCAGGATTTTTGCCAGGTTGAAAATTTAACAACTCATAGATAGCAACAGTTGCTGTATCTCTGAATGTTGTTAATGCTAGGAACTTTAATAATAAAGATTTTTATTGGAAAATTTTCATCATTCCCACAAGATTGATACTGTTATTGTTTGTGAAACATAGTTAAACAACAATGACTGGAAACCAGTCCTGTCAAAGTATAAATGTTTTTACTGTAACAGACATTCTAACAAAAATAAAAAATCAGATGGAGGTGTTATGAGTACTGTGATTATTACATGCTCAGTGATAACACCGATACTATAGATTGTGTAACTGTGACAATACAGACAACCCTGAAACATTGGTGTGTATAGACCACCAAAGCCATGTGCTGGTGACCTAGAAGAATTCATACATTTTTGCATGAAACAGAGGAGGGAGGAATAATAGTGGCTGGGGACTTAAATTTACCAGAAACAGACTGGAATAATATTGATACAATAACTTTAGTAAGGGAATTAACAAAGTATGTTCAGGAGCAGAAACTGCTTCAGATTGTAAAAAAAACTACCAGGGAATGGAACATCTTAGACAGTGTGTTCCTAAAGAAATCACTATTACTTAATTTCAAGTTTTACCGCCATTGATGTGCAGTGATCATGGGGTTATAAAGGTTAATTTGTTGTTAGATAGTTCTGACAAACTGAAATCTAAACCAGTGCATAGAAAATTAATAACAGGTCACATGGAAGCAAAACAGTCACTATGTAAATGTAATTGGAATGATGCATTTAGTGCAAAAATTGCAGAAGGCATATGAAAAGTTTTGAAAGACAAATTGTTTGAATTCAAAAAATCAAAAAATGTTTAACATTATTATCTAGGCACAAACTGTAATGAGGAAATATTTCCATAAGAACAAGATACTTGATTAATGGGATAGACAAAAAAATATAAGAAACAGAAAAGAGGTAACAGTGTGAGACAAGATCAAGAAAATTTTGAAAAAAAAATTATATAAAAATATAGAGCATAACAGGAAACCATTTTATAGATGCATAAGATATGGAAGACATAAAGGCATACAAACAGATGAACTGTGTGTAGATTCTAAAATGTATTCTCATACGCAACAAATTATTGATATATTTAGAAAATCTTATGCAAAACAGTTTGGCTGCACAAAGTGGGTGATAAATTGTCCTAGTGACAGCCAGGTAATTTCAGATACTGAAATCAAATTAGATTATATTGAAAAAAAACTATGTAAACTGGATCCAGACAAAACACAGGGAGGAGATGGAATTAGTAATAATGACCTGAGACCACTTCAGCAAAAACTTACAGTACCATTATATTTAATGTTAAGTTGTCATTCTCGCCTTCATTCTTGCTGGATGGGTTCGGAGCCGATCCTCGGCTCCGACTCGGCCTATATTATAGCTTGAGAGCTATTTTTACTGGCTCGAGGCAGCCCTATATCCCACAATACCATGCGCTAACTCCCCAGATCTCATTTGCCGCTTCGCTGCGAGGTTGCCTTTGTTACCGGCTCAGGTCAGTAAAAGAATTTTTCAACAAAGTTTCTCTTTTTTTGAGATAGTTTATTAGGTTATTTTCCCTACTTTTGCTCCCTATCGATATTATTACTTAATAGTGTTTGTTTCGTAAGCCCTTCCCACCCCTGTAGTTAACTTTTATAATCAGGCCTACAGGCCTTAGTTTTTCTGTTTACTCACCCCTGTGTGTGTGTGTGTTGTTCTAGTCAGCCCCCTCATCTCCCCCTTGTGTGTAAGTGAGTGAGTGTGTGTGCTGATTGAGTGACTGTCTTTAGGGCAATGTCTAAAGACGTTAAGGTCTCGGGATTCAAGAAGTGTGATTCGTGCTGTCAGAAAATGTCTCTGACAGACGGTCACACTTCTTGTGTCTATTGCTTGGGGCCTTTACACCTGCAGGACTCTTGTTCCGTTTGTCACGGATTTAGTTCAAGAGTCCTGCAGGAAAGGCGTAACAAGCTCATCTTAAGGAGCTTGTTAAAGCCTGATGACTCCCCATCCAAGTCTGGCTTGGGGAAGTCATCAAAAACCACCAAACCCTCGGCTCCAGCTTCTGAGCCGAGGGCTGCTGTTGTGACGGCTCCGACCTCGGCTATGTCTGGCTCCGAGGCGAGCAAAGTAGGCTCTGCTTCGAAACCATCATCAGAGCTGACCCCAGCGTGCAAGCGCTCTAGGTCCCCTTCTTTAGAGTCCATCAGATTGGCTCCGAGGTCCCCCCTCCTATCGGAGCGGAGTCATAGGACTCATTCATTGTGGTCTTCCAGGCTCTCCGACCACAACATCGAGAGGGTGGTCAGTAGACTCATAAAATCTCAGGCTCTAGCCCAAATGCTTCAGAGCCCATCTCGCCAGATTGTGGCTCCTTCGATACAGTTATCCATTCCTCCTCCGACTCATCTCTCGAGTTCGAAGCCGGAGTTCGTCGGAACCGTGACCTTGCCCACATCAGAGCCGATACCTCCTCCTTCGGCTCTGGTGTCATCGGCTCCGACTTCTTTATTTGTTCCATCTGTGGAGAGGTCCGGGCGCCGGGACTCCATTGTCGGCTCCGATGGGGCGAGTGGCATCGGACCCTTGTCCGACCCCGCTCTCCCTCTCGGAGCTTCGGCTCTGGTTAGTTCGGCCCCGACATCATTCTCGGAGCCTTCTCTGTCAGTTCCAGGGGTGGTTCTGGCCTCTTCGGAGCCGGGGCTACCTTTGGTGTCTGATAGGGGAGCCTTAGAGGTGATGAGGAGTGTGCTGGACCCAGTGTCCACTCCAAGGTTAAGTTCTGTGGCTCCTCCCTCTGTAGTGCCTGTTACGGTCTCTGGCCACCCTCCTATGCCCGACAGCAGAGATCCAAAGCGTAGGGTGCCCACTTTAGGTGTCTCCTCCTCTTCCGAGGGCTCCCCTGAAGTTTCAGGGGAACCCCTAGGAAAAGAAAGTGCAAGAGGAAGCACATAGACTCCCCCGAGTCTGTCACGTCGGACACCGACTTGGATGAGTCGGAGGGTTCCCCCAGATCCCCCCTCTGAGGATGTCTCCTTTTCAGACATCCTGGAGATCCTAAGACAGAGGGAAAATTGGTCCACTCTCAAACCTTCCGAGGACGAGTCGGTTTACCTTGACGCCTTTGGATCTCGCCCTTCCACCTCCTGGGTGTCTCCCCCTTTCAACCCACTAATGGAGGTAGTGGCTAGAAAGGCGTGGGCAGCTCCTGATTCAATGGAACCTACCCCTAGGAGGCCTTCTAAATTTATTTCTGCACCAGATAACAAATCCTTTCTCACCAAAGGTGTTTCAGTGGATGCTATGGTGGTAGCAGCAGCCAGTAAGAAGGAATTAGCTGATCCTTCTGTGTCTGTTCATCCTCCTAACAAAGAGTCCAGGACCATGGACAGGTACGGCAAGCGGACCTTTGCTTCAGCGACATTTTCTATGTGATCGCTGAACTATTTATGTCATTTCACCCGCCTTCAGAGAGACTTGCTCACAGAGCTGGGTGAAACGGTACAGGATCCTTCTGCTGCGGGGTTTAAGGACAAAATAAACTCTCAGCTGTTCACCCTGAACTCCATTGTTAACTCCTCCATGCAGCTAATCTCTTATGCAGCCGATGGAGCGAGTAGGGCCGCTGGCACAGGCGTTGCGTTGAGACGTCACACTTGGATGCAGCTCTGTAACTTTGCTGACCCCTTCAAGGCATCCTTCACCAACACCCCCTTTGACGGTTCGGAATTGTTCGGGCCTCAGATGAAGAATACCCTCACCAGATGCGAGCAAGATGGTAAGACTCTCTCTGCCGTGGGAATCCGTTTTTCCACGCCTTCTAGATCTTATCCTAAAGGACAGAGGGGTGGAAAGATGTGGTTCCGCAAACCACAGGGAGTCGCGCCTGCCGCACGTGGTGAATTTCCCCCTAGAGGCAGAGGGGGGAATAATAACAGACGCTGCCCCAGGGGCAGAGGGGGGTCCACAGAACCAGGGTTCCAGGGAATCTTTCCCTGGCCAACCCTTTCAGCATCCCTGAGAAGGTGCCTGACTGTCCGCCTTCGGAGGCAGTCGGGGGAAGATTATCTCTTTACCCGGAAGCCTGGCAATCCATCTCCCAAGACACATGGGTACAGAAGATCATATCTGAGGGTTACAAAATTCCTTTCACTTTCCCTCCGGTACAACCGCCAAAACCCCTACCAGACGTACCACCCGCACAAAGGGGTCAGGCTCAGCTAGAAATAAAAAAGCTGTTAAACAAAAGAGCCATCCAGGCAGTCCCAGCAGATCAGCTAGGATCCGGAATCTACTCCAGATTCTTTTTGGTACCAAAAAAGACAGGAGATTGGAGACCCATTTTGGACCTCAGCAGGTTAAACAACCATGTATTAAAGACAAAATTTCGGATGGTAACACTGCAGTCCATTCTACCCTTTTTGGGCAGAGACATCTGGATGTGCTCGTTAGACCTCCAGGATGCGTACTACCACATAAAAATACACAGGTGCTCCAGGAGGTTTCTCCACTTCTGGCTGGGAGTCAGTCATTTTCAATTCAGGGCCCTGCCCTTTGGTCTCACCACAGCCCCCCGGGTGTTCACCAAATGTTTGGCAGTGGTCACAGCTCACCTGAGACAGAAAGGATTCCAGGTGTTTTCATACTTAGACGACTGGCTCATTTCTGCTACCACCAAACAGAATCTCATAATGGCTAGGGATTACACTATCCAACTTTGCAACAGCCTGGGTATTTCTATAAATTTTGCAAAGTCCTCCTTGTCGCCTTGTCAATGTATAAACTTTATAGGCGCCATATTAAACACCACAGAAATGTCTGCAACATTACCACCTCAGAGAGTGACAGACATAAGGCGGAATGTTCAGCTTCTGTTTCAGCCCAGCAGAGTCCAAGTCAAGCTAGTATTGAAAGTGTTGGGCCTCATGGCGGCGGCAATTCTTCTACTTCCATTAGCCCGCTTCCACATGAGACTCCTTCAGTGGATGCTGTTTTCTCAGTGGTCCTTTCAACAGCTGCCAATGACCCACAACATTTTGATAACACCATCTTGCAAGAAACATCTCTCCTGGTGGATGGTTTCCCCTCAGCTTTTTCAGGGCAGACCTTTTGTTCTCCCCCCTCCAGTTGCCACTGTCACAACAGATGCCTCCCTGATCGGGTGGTGGGGCATTATCAGGGCAGGATGGTCCAGGGCACTTGGCAACAGTCAGAATGCCACTTGCACATAAATGTCCTGGAGATGAGGGCGGTGCTTTTGACATTGCAGGCCCTTCAGAGCTCTCTTCCCATGGGGACTATAGCAATTCAAACGGACAATATGTCTGTGGTGTGGTACATAAACAAGCAGGGCAGAACAAGGTCGTACCCCCTCTGTCGAGAAGCACTCAGACTTTGGCAATGGGCGATTTCATCTCAACGGTTTCTGATAGCAACGCACATCCCCAGGAAGTCCAACGTCATAGCAGACAGATTGAGCAGAACTATCCTCATGCCTCACGAGTGGTCTCTAAATCAAGCGGTAGTAGACGGAATTTTTCAGACGTGGGGCCAGCCTTGCTGTGACCTTTTCGCAACTCCGCAAAACAGCAAGTGCCTCGACTTCTTCACACTTTTTCCTCTACCAGGCCAGCCCCTCAGAGACACTCTTGTTCACGTTTGACCCCAGGGTCTTCTTTATGCCTTTCCTCCCTTTCCATTGATCCCGCAACTAATTCAGAAAGCAACCGCATTGAGATCCAAAATGATCCTCATTGCCCCGTTTTGGCCACGACAAGTTTGGTTCCCGTTCCAGCACAAATACCTACTGGAACAGCCTTGGCATCTGGAACCCCTTCCAGATCTCTTGACCCACCTCATGGGCAAGCTGCATCAGTCTCTATATTCCATCAACCTCACAGCTTGGTTGCTCCACTTCCAGCCATAGCCAGGCTTCCCCTTATTTCTCCTCCTGTTCGTGATATCATTCTGGCTTCCCATAAGTCCAATACTAGGAAGACTTATGCGAGTAAATGGAAGTGTTTTTCACACTGGGCACAAACTAGATCCTTAGATCCTTTCCATGCACCCATTCATGAGGTTCTAGACTTTCTGGCGGAGCTTTTTCATTCGAGGTCATCATCGGCCACTATCAGGGTACAATTAGCGGCCATTGCTAATTTTCATGTTGGACTCTCAGAAGCAAATATTATGTCCCACAAACTCTGTAAAGCCTTTCTCAAGGGCATTTTGTTGCTCAGACCTCCAGTTAAAGATCCATCCCCACAATGGGATTTGAATTTAGTTCTAACCTCACTAATTCTACCCCCTTTTGAACTGGCAGCTTCTTGCTCCCTCAAACTTCTTTCTTGGAAAACGCTGTTTTTAGTAGCTATAACATCTGCCAGAAGGGTATCGGAACTTCAAGCCTTGTCTGTCCGTCCTCCCTATTTGGTTTTTCATAAAGATAGGGTAACTCTCAGAACAAGCCCTTCCTTCCTACCAAAAGTGTTATCGGAAGCAAATCTAAACCACTCCATTGATTTGCCCGTCTTTTTCCCAGACTATACCAACAGGGCTGAACAAAAATTACATTCATTAGATGTTCATTGCCAATTACGGTATTACCTAGACAGGACAAAACAATTCAGAAAGTCAGACCTGCTCTTCCTCTCTTATGTTGCAGGCAAGAAAGGGCTTCCAGTATCGAAAGTTACTCTTTCCAGATGGCTGACATCTATTATTACCTTGGTCTATGAGTTGAGACACAGGCAACTACCCTCTAGGCCTAAAGCTCATTCAACCAGGGCACTATCAACTTCAACGGCTTTTCAAGCAAGGTTACCTCCAGATGCCATTTGTGCAGCAGCTACATGGGCGTCCAAGCATACCTTTATTGCCCATTATAAGCTTGATCTAGCCTCCAGAAATAGAGCTTATTTTGGTTCCACTGTACTCAGGAGTCTGTTCCATTGAGCCACCCAGGACTAAGATGCTAGGGACGCTGTCCCATCCAGCAAGAATGAAGGCGAGAATGACAACTTAACATTAAGAAGTTATGTCTTACCATAACGTTCCACGTTAGTTGTCTTCTTCTCGCCTTCTTTCTTGCGTCCCTCCCTCCTGCCCCCTAGCCTGGATAGACTTGAGGTTCTGAGTCCTTCCATTTCTGGAGATGCAATATGTTGCGTCTTTCCTGGTATCCTTAGTGTTACTAGCAGGTAATCTGTACTTGTAAAAGAGGATTATAATATTTTTGTTATTATAATATTACTTTTGATACTATGTCTTAGCTTCCAAATGAGATCTGGGGAGTTAGCGCATGGTATTGTGGGATATAGGGCTGCCTCAAGCCAGTAAAAATAGCTAATAATATAGGCCGAGTCAGAGCCGAGGATCGGCTCCGAACCCATCCAGCAAGAAAGAAGGTGAGAAGAAGACAACTAACATGGAACGTTATGGTAAGACATAACTTCTTATTATTTACTAGGTTGTATAAATATGAGGAGAGACCTGAAGACTGGAGACATGAACTTTTTAAACCTGTCTTTAAAGGAAAGGAGAGTAGGACAAACCCTTTAGTCTACTTTCATGTTGTGGAAAAGCAATGGAGAAGGTGATATTGGTTCAGTTTTTGTTAGAACTGGAAAGGTTGGGACTTAAAACCATATATCAGCATGCATATATTGTAAATAGATATATTGCCACCTATAACATGATATTATATAACAATATAATAACTATGAATGAAAAATTGTGCTGTGATGTAATTTGTATAGATTTAACTTTAGCATTTGACAGGGTCATACACAAAACACTGATCAATAAATTAGAACAACTAGGTATTGATGTAATCTTGATAAGATGGATAGTTGCATAGCTTACAAATAGGACATGGAGTGTGAAATTTCTGGTTACAGTCAGGTTATCACTCAGGGCTCTGTCCTAAGCCCATACTTGTTTAGATTGTATTTTTCAACTCCATATTTTTCATCTAAGGTGTTCTACAGTCTGTATGCAGATGAGATGAAATTGTGTAACATGATTACACGTATTACAGATAGGGCATGTCTACAAAAGAACTTGACTAAATTGACCATTCAAGTACAGGAGAATAATATGCTATTAAATACATAAAAAATAAGCACATGAGATTTGGGAGATATAAACTGAAAGGAGAACATTTAACACAGCACACAGTGATTGAAACTGTAGATTCATTTAAGGACCAGGATATATATGTAGCTCCAGCTATGAGTTTATCATTAATCAATTGGTTAATATGACTAGAAAGTTATTGAACTATAGGTTGTATAAAACTCATTATAAAGTCTAGGAAATCAGAAATTTTGAAGATGTTGTTTGTTAGTTACATTAAACCCAAAATATGGAAACCTTATAAGAAAACAAGCACGAGTAAACCGGAACGAGTACAGCAAAAATATACCAAGGTCATCCAAGGATATGAAAATTTAAGTTATTATGAAAGACTTATCTTATAGATATTTAAGAGGAGACCTTATTCAGATATATAGGGCATTTAGAGACAACTACCTCTGGACTATCAAAATGTAGTAGAGAATTATCAGACAACATATGACTCTATAGGAATAAGAAGTGCACTAATTTGCTCTCTGAGAGAGCAGCTGATGCATGGAATAGACTACTGAATTACATTAAAGCAAGCACTAGTTTAGATGTTTTTAAGAATAGCCTGGACACTTATTATGGGAACAGCTGTTTTGCTATATTGGCAAGATAGAAAGGCATTAGTGCCCATGCTTGAAATATTTGTATGTATGCATGCATGTATGTATGTATGTATGTGTATAAATATATATATATATATATATATATATATATATATATATACATATATATATATATATATATATATGTATGAAGCCAGTGGCTATACAATGTCTTACTAATAAGCCAAGTCACAGAGTAAATATTACATTTGAATAGCAGAAATACAGCTTATGTAACAATTGTATATAAGTGTTTCTTGTAAGCCGAAAGTTCCCAAAACCATGTTTAGGGGCCTTTTCCCATGCATCTTTTGGGATCATGAGAAACGCCCCCAGCAATCAAACATCATCTAGTGATTTGCAGTTTGGCAAAAACTAAAAAACACAAATTGATCAGGTGTCACTCAAATAAACATTCTGATTTTGTGTTACTGTAGCTTAAGCACTGACATTTTTAATTTATTCACTTTATTTATTGACACTTGATTACCGGGATACTCCTCTTATGCAGCAGCTTTCATTCTTCTAAAAAAAATGCTGTTTTTGTGCCTACGTTATCCTGTAAAACACTACATCTAAGTCCCCTCCTTATCTTAGGCCTCTTAATGCTTTGGCAGTGTGCTATCCCCTCGCATCTATGTCTTTGCTGCCTTAATTTCTTCTGCACAGCTCACAGCATTAGAAGTTGAATTTCCTTATCCATAGTAACATCATCTCTTGTTCTACACATCGCTATATTTTTTCTACATGACTCATGGTAGTTAGATTTGTTTTCCTGTACTAATGCTATATTTGCCACTGCTCAGATTTCGTGCTCTGTTCTGTTTCACCTCACAATTAAGTCTATTGATTTATTTGTATTATACAAATCTGTTATGTTTTATGTTGTAGTGATGTATTTATACTGTAGTTTGCACTGCATTATTTTTCTTACTATAGCTGTTTCTTTGAAGACACTGTATCAGATATAGCCAATGGCAGATATACCAGAGGTTATGATTGCAGACTAATCATTTGTAACACAGTAGACCACGCGTTTGCCATAAAACCGAATAAATTAATAAATAAATGAAGTCTCCTGTTTTCTCCTTGGGTATGTAAGCATTCCTGCTTCTGGAAAGTTTAGGACTTTTCTGAAAAGGATACATTTGCTCAGTGAGGCATAAAAATCTGTTATTGACTCACATGAAATCTGCTTATTCTTTCACTCTTGTAGCTACTCCATATGGCTGGTGATTGGAATATACAAAGATAGGTTAACATTCATCCATAAAAGGTATCCTTTATGAAAAAAGTCAGTTCCAGCTCTTCAATTCTGCTCTGCAATAACTGCGGAGAGAGTAACAGTGGATTTGAATTAATTGTTCAAGTAAACAATTGATATTGAAGAAATGACATGAAAAAATCAACCTGACTTCATTATGACTTCACTAATACTAGTTTTAAGGAAATTTGGCATTTGTGTCAGGTTTCTTTTTTGATTAGTATTACTAACACTTGTAGTATAAAATTGCTAAAGGAACTTGCTTGTTCAATATAGACAGCATGTCTTAAAAGCATATTGATTACATTCAATGCAGAACTTGTTAAACACATATAAAACATCTTGTTTTCAAAATATCTTTTTCAAAATATTATATCGAAGTAAACCACGGTATGATAATTTTTGCAGTAGTATATCTGCTCTGACCTCTGAAGTTTACATTATTCATTGGTGAACAGTTATATTATTTGACCATTGGTGTTAGGTCGAATGGAATGTCATTGTATTTCAAGGGTCTTCCAAGATATAGTGACGTTTCTGTCATAAATTAGAAGTTTTACTTTGCGTGACATGCATCCTACCTCCATGTGAGTGTTGCTCTGCCTCAGCACCTGCTGCTTAGTATATTTATCCTCAAGAACTGCATGACATAAAAAAAATGACACATACCTGTTCCTTCCACAAAAATCAGAGTATTTTCAGACCCAAACCCATGGTAAAAGGGACAAAGTACTGCCTGCAACCCAAATGGCCCACTTTTGATTAGAAGCATATTTGTCTAGGGTAAGCTTATGCAGCCAGCTCCAGTTCTCTCATCCTTGGTAGAGGGATGCAGCTGAACCAATGACATAGCATCTAGCAGTGGCTGAGTCCATCAACTACCTGCAATGGTGAAGTTACTTCAAGCTTTTGATGGGAAGCTCTGCTGTATGGAGGCTGAAAAAGGGAGAGGTGTATATATGAACATGCAGGCTTTTCCTCCCAGCTAGGCAATCATTTTGATGCAGCATGCCACCAGTAGGAGGGATGGATAGGCTGATCCTTAGGGTCTGAAACTGGCCCAGTCCCTAACACCCTACTCTCATCAGAGGTGGAATGAATGAGTGAGTCTGATTTGGCTTACAAGACAGGAGTAAATGACCCATAGTGCTCTGGCCCAGCCCAAAGATGCCTAGTTCTTGTGCCTGATAAAATGAAGGGTCTGATAGGTAGAGAACCATCAGGTCGGTTCCTTGGCAAATTCAGAGAAAAGTGCCATTTTCAAAGGTAGTGATCAAATTAGTAGGATACAAACACTTGTACTTAAGTGAAAACTGCAGCTCTCCATATCATGATTCTCTAATTCTGTTATACTCTGTTTGCTGTAGAATCCCAATACTTAAATTGCAATTTATGTACTTGTCATGTTATGTAAATTATTTATTTATTGATTGATTGCAAATGTTAACAGAGAAAGTCCGACTGGGCAGAAGCCTCTTTTCAGCAGAGGCTTTGAGAAAAAAAGCTACTGCAAGTTACAATGAATCCATTAACAAGTATAACTCTGTTATTCTAATAGAAACTTTGCACAGCATTATGTAGGTTGTTTACTTGTGCTTAGAATAATAATACAAGTAATAATATAAAAACATAGATTCAATAGATGGGAAAACATAGGGTATTCAGAAATAAAATTATAGCATAACATTCAGATTAGAAGACATAACATGATATTGCATAGAATATTCAGAAAAAAATGTAGGATCCAGTGTTGTGTATTTTCGTTTGTTTAAATGTGGGTGTGTCCAATCTGATGGGATTTGACCTTGGCTCCAATCTCAAAGCTTACTGGATCCATAGTTCTGACTCCTCCCCTATGCATAATTCCCTAGGTTGCACTTCAGATACTCAGATCTCTTTCGCCCCTTGAACTATACGAACATGCACAGAGAGCTCTACATAGGCAGTAGGTCATGATATTTTTATTTTATCTCTGCTTCTCTGCTACTCCCCTCGAACCATTAAGGTTTACTCTCACCAACTTTGTTGTTTTCTTATACTAGTTTGTTTTTCTAGTTGTCTGCATATCTTTAGTGGTTAAGGTCATTAGGGCCTACCCCATAGTGAGGGTAGTCTCTGTTTAACTTTCCCTTCTTTAAAAAACAATCTTTAAATCTGAATCTATCCTAAATCTAACCTTAAAGTTTATTTCAGGTTGACCTTTTTCAAACTTTTTTGGTCATGTCAGAAAGGACAGTTTTCAAAAAGTGCTCAGAGTGTGGGCACAAGCTGCCTCTGCAAGATCCACACTCCAAGTGTGATTAGTCTCTCAGTGCTGCACACAGTCCTGTGCTTCATTTAGTGCCAGGTCCCTCCAGACAAGATGAGATAAACTGGTATCTAAGGGGCTTCTTCCAGCTCAGACAGGGCTACCCCTTCTCCTTCTTCACCATCCAAATGTAACACACAGAAGCCTAAAGCATCAAAAAAAGATCAGGACAAACAGGACAAAAAAGAAAAAGAAAGTGCACATCTCCTGCCAGATCATCAAAAAAGTGATCTCTGGAACTGACTATTTCAGTCAAGTCCTGACCCCAAGGTTTCAAGAAAGTTGGAACCAATCTCATCCACATACAAGTTCCTCACCAGACCCAGTAAGTTCTAGACTACAGTCATCCATTCTCCAGGAAAAAAGATATTCACACCCTTCTTCGGCAGCAGCATCCACTCGATCATCTAGAAGCCTAACGGGCTCGACATCTACAGGATGATGAGGAAGTTTTTGAGGATGTAGATGCATCTTGGGGTTATCCTGGTATGACCTCTGGAAAGGTACTGAGTACAGGCCAGCTCACTACTCCCTTACAAGCAGGTTTGAGATTATTGGAACCACCTCGAACTGGAGCTCTATTGCCTATGCAGGAGTTGCTTACTTACTTGACACCAACTGTTTCCCTTTCTCTGATGACGCTTATGCCTTTGGAACAAAATGAGTCTCAGAGCTGAAGTTTCAGTGCCATGTTTTGAGGAGGTGAGTTGATACATAAGTTTTCAGAGCTGTCGCATCCCCTCGGAGCCTCAGCCCTGGATAGCTCAGACCCAAGGATGACCTTGGGGCCGATGCACATATGTACGGAGATTTGCCTCTCTTTCTTGGACCAGAGGGAATCTTCTATTGTGGTGGCTGCAGCAGCTTACAAGGCTTTTGAATGGGTTTTGACATCTTCCAAAGAAAAAGCAGCTTCAACCAAGTTTCACCCAAACCTCATCTGCATATTATACCTTCACCTCTACATTCTGGACCCCTACTCGGGATCCAAGTCTTCCTGTACCAAATGATTGGCTTCTCACTGCTCCCACAAGATATCTCCTGCTTTTGCAATGGAACCATGTACTCCAGTTGCTTCCAAGCATAGGAAACTCATTAAACCTGCCGAAATGTCAGTTGTCTCCAACTCAAGATTTAGAATTCATAGGATGACATCTAAACACCAGTGTTCACATAGTCAGTCTTCCCCATTCCAGGGTCCAATAAATCACTTTGTTTGACAGTACTTCAAGTTCTGCATCATCTGAAGCCACCAGTGAGGTTAATGCTGTGCCTGTTGGGTCTCATGGCATCTATGATCTCGATGGTTCCTTTAGCAAGATTTTTCATTAAAGTGTTGCATTGTGACTTTAGCAGTGCAGTGGTCTCAATCCATTCACCCTCTACATGCAAGAATTCAGATTACTGAGGTCTGCAAAGACCACATTGCTTGGTGGATAACCTCTCCATTGGTGACTGAGGGCCATCCTTTCCAAATGGATCAACCAGCAGCAGTAGTGAATACAGATGCATCTCTTCAGGGAAGGGGGGGCATTTAGAAGGGAAGATGGTTTGAGGCACATGTCTACATCAGAAGCCAATTTTCACATCAATATCTTGGTGCTGAGAGCAGTCTTCCTAGCATTGCAGGCATTTCAGGGCCTACTCACCAAGGGTGTGATATCCATACAAACAGACAACATGCCTGTTGTATGGTACAGGAACAAACAAGGAGGAACTCATTCTTATCTTCTTTGTTGGGAAGCCATGAGAGTTTGGCAATGGGTGATGTTTTCACAATGCTTTCTAATAGCAACACACATCCCAGGGACCGCCAATGTACTGACAGACAAATTGAGGAAAACAGTGGCCCCTCAATCCTGCAGTGACACAAACAATTTTCAGTTGTTGGGGTCATCCTTGCTGTGACCTTTTTTCTCCTATGTAAACTACAAATACACAACTTATTTTGCCACTGAAGGATGCTGTAGTCCACATTTGGCCTCCAGGCCTTCTATATGCCTCTCCTCCTTTACCCCAGCGAGCAAGTTTATACAGAAATCAAGGCAGTCCAAGGCCAGAGTTCTGCTCATTGTTCCTTTTTGTCCCCAACAGACTTGGTTCCCCTTTCTATGGCCTCTTCTGGTACATCCTCCATGGAGGTTGGGTCATTATCCAGATCTACTATCTCACCCATCTGGACTCCCTCTTCTGGATCAGAAATGCATGAAACTAACCACATGGTCCCTCCAATTTTAATGATAGCCAAAATGACAGGCTTTCTACTGCAGTAGTCAGTATTCTTTGTACTTCATAAAAAACATCTCCTAGGAAAGTTTACTACAGTAAATGGAAGAAATGTTTAATTTGGGCATACTACAAATGTCTAGACCCCTTCTCTGTACCAGTTCCTTCTGTACTTGAATTTCTCTCTGACCTCTTTGCCAAAGACTGCATTTTCTCAACTATCGGGATTCGGTTGGAGGCCATTTCCAACTTTCATATTGGAGTTAATAATAACATCGATTCCATCCGTGAAGATCTCCAAAGCCTTTTTTTAAGGGAACTTTCACCATTCTGTTACAAGTTCTGACTCAACCTCCTTTTGAGCCTGCTAATACAGTGGATTTAAAATTCCTTATATGGAAAACCATTTTTCTAGTTGCAGTAACATTAGCCAGAAGAATCTCAGAATTACAAGCCCTCTCATCAAAGCTTCCATATCTGTTTTTTTCACAAGGATATTGTTTCCCATAGAAATAATGCAGCCCGTATTCTTAAATTGGCATCTAATACTGATTTAACTCAAACTATTCATCTTCCTATGTTTTTTCCAAGATACTCTAACAAGGGGAATGCCTCATATTTTTGCTAGATGTTCATAGACATTTATATTCATTCTGTCTTCACAGGACAAAAGACTTCAAAAAGGACGATCAGTTATTCACTTCCTTTCATCATCTTCTTTTGGCTGTTTCCATTAGGGGTCGCCACAGTGGATCATCTGTTTCCATTTGTTCCTGTCCTTTGCATCTTGCTCTGTCACACCAACCACCTGCATGTCCTCTCTCACCACATCCATAAACCTTATCTTTGGCCTTCCTCTTTTCCTGTTACCTGATAGCTTCATCCTTAAGACTTCAAAAAGGACGATCAGTTATTCACTTCCTTTCATCATCTTCTTTTGGCTGTTTCCATTAGGGGTCGCCACAGTGGATCATCTGTTTCAATTTCTTCCTGTCCTTTGCATCTTGCTCTGTCACACCAACCACCTGCATGTCCTCTCTCACCACATCCATAAACCTTATCTTTGGCCTTCCTCTTTTCCTGTTACCTGATAGCTTCATCCTTAGCATCTTTTTCCCAATATACTCAGCATCCCTCCTCATCACATGTCCAAACCAATTAAATCTTGCCTCTCTGGCTTTGTCTCCAAACCTTCCAACCTGGGCTGACCCTCTAATATACTTATTCCTAATCCTGTCCACCCTCATCACACCCAGTGCAAATCTTAACATCTTTAACTTTGCCACATCCAGCTCAACCTCCTGCCTTTTTGTCAGTGCCACTGTCTCCAACCCATATAACATAGCTGGTCTCACTACCCTCTTGTAGACCTTCCGTTTCACTCTTACTGGTACTCGTCTGTCACAAATCATTCCTGACCCTCTTCTCCACCCACTCCATCCTGCCTGTACTCTCTTCTTCACCTCTCATCCACACTCACCATTACTCTGAACTATTGATCCCAAGTATTTAAACTCATCCACCTTTGCCACCTCTAGTCCTTGCATCCTCACCATTCCTCTATCCTCCCTCTCATTCACATACATATATTCTGTCTTAGTCCTGCTGACCTTCATTCCTCTTCTCTCTAGAGCATATCTCCATCTCTCCAGGGTCATCTCCACCTGTTCTCTACTCTCACTACAGATCACAATGTCATCTGCAAACATCATAGTCCATGGGGACTCCTGTCTGATCTCGTCTGGAAACCTGTCCATCACCATTGCAAATAAGAAAGGGCTCAGAGCTGATCCTTGATGTAATCCCACCTACACCTTAAACGCATCCATCACTCCCACTGAAGACCTCACCGCTGTCACACTACCCTCGTACATATCCTGTACCAGTCTTACATACTTCTCTGACACTCCTGACTTCCTCATACAATACCACAACTCCTCTCTAGACACCCTGTCATATGCTTTGTTTAAGTCTACAAAAACACAATGCAACTCCTTCTGACCTTCTCTGTACTTCTCCATCAACACTCTCAGAGCAAACATCACATCTGTAGTGCTCTTTCCCGGCATGAAACCATACTGCTGCTCACTAATCATCACATCCCTTCTTAATCTAGCTTCCACTACTCTTTCCCATAACTTCATGCTGTGACTGATCAATTGAATCCCTCTGTAGTTACTACAGCTCTGCACATCACCCTTATTCTTAAAAATCGGTACCAAAACACTTCTTCTCCATCCCTCAGGCATGCTCTCATTTTTCAAGATTTCATTAAACAATCTGGTTAGAAACTCCACTGCCATTTCACCTAAACACCTCCATGCTTCCATAGGTATGTCATCTGGACCAACAGCCTTTCCATTCTTCATCCTCTTCATAGCTGTCCTTACTTCCTCCTTGCTAATCCATTGTACTTCATGATTCACTATCCCCACATCATCCAACCTTCTCTCCCTCTCATTCTCTTCATTCATCAACCCCTTAAAGTACTCTTTCCATCTCCTCAACACACTCTCCTCGCTTGTAAGTATGTTTATCTCATTATCCTTTATCACCTTTACCTGCTGCACATCTTTCCTAGCTCGGTCTCTCTGTCTAGCCAATCAGTACAGGTCTTTTTCTCCCTCCTTAGTGTCCAGTCTTTCATACAACTCTTCATATGCCTTATCCTTACCCTTCGCCACCTCTCTCTTTGCCATGCACCTCATCTCCTTATACTCCTGTCTACTTTCTTCATCTCTCTGATAATCCCACTTCTTCTTTGACAACCTCTTTCTCTGTATACTCTCCTGTACTTCCTCATTCCATCACCATGTCTCCTTGTCATCCTTCCTCTGTCCAGATGTCATATCAAGCACCTTTCTAGCCATCTCCCTTACTAGCTCTGCTGTAGTTACCCAGTTATTTGGTAACTCTTCATTGCCACCCAGTGCCTGTCTTAACTCATCCCTGAACTCCACCTCATAATTACCCTTTTTCAGTTTCCACCATTTGATCCTTGGTGCTGCCCTCACACTGCTCCTCTTCTTCTTTATCACCAACGTCATCCTAAAACCACCATCCTATGCTGCCTAACTACACTTTCCCCAGTCACCACTTTACAGTCTCCAATCTCCTTCAAACTGGCCCTCCTACATAAGATATAATCCACCTGTGTGCATCTTCCTCCACTCTTGTATGTCACCCTATGCTCCTCCCTCTTGTTAAAGTACATATTCACCACAGCCATGTCCATCCTTTTCGCAAAATCCACTACATCTGACCTTTTGCATTCCTCTGTTTAACACCATACCTACCCATCACTTCCTCATCCCCTCTGTTCCCTTCACCAACATGCCCATTGAAATCTGCTGCAATCACCACTCTCTCATCCTTGGGTACAGTCATCACCACTTCACCCAATTCGCTCCAAAATGTTTCTTTCTCATCCATTGCACACCCAACTTATGGAGCATATGCACTAACAACATTCATCATTACACCATCAATTTCCAGCTTCATAAACATCACTCTATCAGACACTCTTTTCACCTCAAAAACACTCCTAGCATACTGTTCCTTCAGGATAACTCCTATGCCATTTTCCTCCCATCCTCACCATGATAAAACAATTTGAACCCACCTCCGATACACCTAGCCTTACTCCCCTTCCATCTGGTCTCTTGCACACACAGTATACCAACCTTCCTTCTGTCCATTATATCGGTTAGCTCTCTCCCTATACCAGTCATACTGCCAACATTCAAAGTTCCAACCCTCACTACCACAGTCCTAGCCTTTCTTCTCTCCTCCTGCCTTTGGTCATTTCTTCCACCTCTTCTCCTCCTTTGGCCAACAGTAGCCCAATTTCCGCCAGCACCCTGTTGGCAAACAGTACTGGTGGCCATCGTTGTTAACCTGGGCCTCGACTGATCCAGTATGGAAATATTTACTGGTGTCCGCATGAAGTATTTGGCAAAGTTTTATGCCGGATGCCCTTCCTGACACAACCCTCCCCATTTATCCAGGCTTGGGACTGGCACAAAGAAATGCACTGGCTTGTGCGTCCCCAGTGGCTCCTTTGCTAAGCCAAAATTAAGTAAAGCAGTTACTAAGGTGATCCTCTCCAAATGGTTGTCAGATTGCATTTCATAGAAAAAAATTGCCTTTAGTATGTAAACCTAAGGCACATTCAACAAGAGCAGTTTCTACCTCTCCAGCCAATTGATGATATTCTGTCCCACAGGTTTGAACAGAAGAAAACATACAGCATTGGATACGGAAGTTATGTATTTAACCATAACATTAGATCCATGTTGTCTGATTTTCATCTGGTTCAAACTCCTTCAGTCTTACCCCCTTCCAAATTGTCACCATTGGCCTATAGATGATTGAGTGGAGTTTATTCCCTGTCTGTGTATAGTCTCACTAGACTGAAATACCTTTCAACAGCATTTTCATGTTAATAGCTTTTTTTCCTTTTCCTAGGTTATTTCGCAAATGTGCATGCATACATATAAATAGTTATAAAGAGAAAAATATGGTGAACCAACCCAAGGCAGGATAAAATCATACAGAAAATACGTCCAAAGATATTTAATAAAACTTTTATTGTGAGCGCTTTTGCAGCTTAACCAACTGCTTCATCAGACACTATCCTATACCATCAAGTATTCTGTTTGAAAGACCTTAAACTAATGAAAACATTGCATTCATTAACCAATTCAAAACAAGTGTCAATCAAATCAAGGCCTCCCAACCCATCACAAACACAAATATATTATAATAAAATGCACATAAAAATGTTTGAAAACATGTATATAAAACATAAATAATAATGAGCATTAACAAGCATACATGCTCAAAAAATGAACATATAAGAATGCATATATTGAAGTGCATATATTAAAACCCTTGCCCTAAAAACAATTACAGATACGAGCCCCCTGTTTTATTTATATGTTGGTCTAGTTCTAAGAACCGGTTTAATACAAACCTTGTCATTTAAGCCTTTACCTCTGGTGGTTCTCATCCTAATTATGCATTTTAACTCCACTGTTTCTACTTTATTCCTAATGTCCCCAGCTTGTTCATCAACTTGTATCACTTCCATTGCCATGAATCTAAATGTATGTGTACCAGTCTGTTGTGAAACATGTTTAGCTAATGCATTCGTACATATGGAATTATTTATATTGTATATATGATCTCTAATGCAATCATGCAGCCTTCTGTCTGTCTTTCCTATGTAAAAGCTAGAGCATGTTTGGCAGGCAGCTAAATACACTAAATAGCAAGTGTTACAGTCCACTATAGTCCTGAAATCTAATTGTTTCCCCATATAAGGGTGTTTAAAGCTCCCAGTTGTGTCTATATACCCACACCAGTTGCACCTTGAGCAGGGAAAAGTCTCATCTCTCAAAATATCAGTAGGCGGTCTCTTTACCTTTCTTGGGTAGCACAACATCCTCCTCAAATATTCGTTGTTCTTGAACACAAAACTAGGTTTACAGCCAAATACAAAGCAGACCTCAGGATCAATAGTAAGTATATGCCATTGTTTTTTTTTTTTGTTTGTTTTTTTTATTGTCTCCTGTAATTGTCCAACATTACTAGAGTACACCAAAGGTACTCGTACCTGTGTTGAAGCCCTCCGTTCAATCATATTCAAGAGGCCTTCTGAAAAATATGGTCTACCATGTGTGCTTCTCAAACCTGGAACCCTATTCAGGATGGTATCCACCTCTTGGGGGTTATATTCACTTTCTTTGAATCTGTTCTTTAACCCATTTAATTCCTCCATAAACCTTGTTTCATTGGCATTCAGCCTGGATGCCCTCAACCCCTGGCCTTTAACAACATTGTTAAAGATATGTGAGGGGTGCATACTCCATTGGTGTAAATAGGTATTCCTGTGGTAGGCCTTCCTGAAAACTCTAATGTCCATGTTACCATTGGAATTTCTTACAACAGTGACATCAAGGAAATCAGTTTCCGTAAAAGACTTATTCATAGTAAATTTTAGAAAAGGGGTTGTGGAATTCACATATTCTACATTTGCTAGATGTTCATAGACATTCCTATTCATTCTGTCTTCACAGGACAAAGGACTTCAGAAAGAATGATCAGTTATTCACTTCCTTTGCTAGGCCAAAATTAAGTTCATCCTCACTTCTTTCTTCTTCTTTCAGCTTTTCCCGGTTAGGGGTCGCCACAGTGGATCACCTGTCTGCTCATGATTGGCAGTGGAGTTTTACAGTGTCGAGTTGCCAGCCTGGCACCCGACCTTCTACAGAAGGCACACACATGCACACACTCACACCTAGGGCCAATTTAGAGTGTCCAACCCACCTATAGCATGTCTTTGGGATGTGGGAGGAAACCAGAGCACCCAGAGGAAACCCACGCGACCACAGGGAGGACATGCAGAAGGCACTCCAGCCAAGAATTGAACCGGAGAACCTCTTGCTGTGAGGTGGCAATGCTAACCACTGCACCACTGTGGCCGCCCCACTTACCTTCCCAAATCATGAAAAGGTCATCCACAAATCTGCGGTAGAAGACCATCCCATGCCTCAAAGTGGGAGCCAGTATATACTCTTCCTCCTATGAAGCTAGTAGCATGTTGGTGTAGCTATTGGCACTGGAAGTGCCTATAGCTAGCCATCTTTCTAGAGGTATAACATGCCTTCAAATAAAAAAACATTATTTTCTAGTATCATTTCCATATAAAGACATAGTAACTCAAATTTAATATCATACTGACTGTATTTAGTCAAGTGACTTTTTCCATGGCGATGGCAGTTGCATTCGGTATGCAAGTAAATAAAGATTGCACATCAAAGGTTACAAGGATGGAGTCAACAGCCAAATTATGCTCTTCCATGAACCTGCACAAATCATTCAAAAAACACTTGGTATCTCTTAAAACATGGATATTTTCATCCAAGACGGGTCCAAGGTGCTTCTCAACATAGATTGATAAACATTCAGTGTATCAGCCTCTACCTGACACAATGGGTCTAAAGGGTGGTACACTTGAATTCTTTTGCACATTAGGAAGCCCCTGTATAACAGGAATTAATGGCCTGTTGCAAATTAAATAACTGTATAAATCCATTGTAGTATTACCGCATAATAAACAATCCAATGAACAGTCATTGACTCTTCTCACCATCCTGTCTACATCAGTCCTAATCACTTTAGTATATGTTTCAGTATCCCTTAACATCGCATTCATAGACTTAACATAATACTTGCAGTCCATTACTACTATCAGGCCCCCTTTGTCCACTGGTCTTATGAGAATAGTAGTATCATTGTATAAAGATGATAAAGCAGTGTATTCATACTTGGTTAGGTTCCTGTACATTTTACCATGTTTTCTATCATTAAACAATTTAACCATCTCAAAGTAAAATAAAGATTGTAAAGGAGCAAAGAAACACTGCAAATACTCAACAGCATATAAATTCCTTCCACACAAGTAATTTTGCTGCTGTTTTTTTGGTAAGGAGCATTTACTCCGCGGTACCATCGTTTTATGTTTGATTCAATTTAAAAATCTCATCCTCACACACTTTTTCAAAAATTTCTAATGGAGCATTATTAATACGGGTAAACGTACTTGGTATTCTAAATCTGTTGAAAATGTTATTATCAGACACTTTGTAATGTATTTTTAGCATAACATTGCGTGTAAAATATTTCAAATCTATTATACTATCAGTAATGTCAGCTTGTTCATACCTTTAATCAACACTGAGGCCTCACTCGTAGTTAAAATTCTGGTCGAAATGTTCAAAATTAAGGAGTCTTTTTTTTCGGCCACATCCTTTTGAGTGTTTTGTAGTTGCCGCTGTTGAGAGTCAATTTCCTTTTGTTCCTCCCTCTGCTGCTCGACCGTGAGCCCATAACCTTGTTTATGGGTAAAGGAAAAGAAGGAAGACTCTTCTCTATAATGGCAAAAACATTGCCGTTTGTTGAAAGGCTAAAACTATTGCTGTCCATTATATTTGACTGAATCCCTGCCATAAGATGATTGTTATTCTCAGTAGTTTTCTTCCTTGCTCCCATTTCTCCTTTATTTGCCTCCATTGCATGGCTTGCAACGGCTTTCTGTGTTACTGGAGGCTGCAGATAACTGCTCACAGTTGCTGTTTGGTTCACAATGACATCAGCTTCTACCGAAGTGCTTTTGCAGTATATAAGAGGCAAACTCATTATGATTATCTGAAGTGCAACCTAGGGAATTATGGTTAGGGGAAGAGTCAGAGCTCTGGATTCATTAAGCTTTAATATCAGCCACTAGATCGAATCTGACAACCCACAGGTGTGAACCAGATGTAAAATCAGACAACATGGCTCAAACGTTATGGTAAGCACATACCTTTCATTTCCATTACATAGGATATGATGTATAGTGAAGTACATCAGATCTTTAGCATTTCATCTAAGCCAGGAACTTCACAAAAGTAGAGCGAAGTATGAATAAGCTGTTGTTTAAGTTCAGTTTTGAGGGAATTTAGGTTATTGATTTCTCTTGGTGACAGTGAATGAGAGTAGCACTTCTTAGCCACACAGTGTATAGAGTGTAACCTGCTGTAATTTTATATGTAGATATCATAAGTAGTAATTTGTCATGAGAACAAAGATTTCTCTTAGGAATGTATAAATGAATGAGTGATTCAAGGCTTGGGTCTTGTTCTGGTTTATGAGTAGATTATAGGTTCATAGGTTCATAGGTTCGTACTAGGCTATCTGCCCAAGGGCATTTATAAGCCTAGCCCATAGTTATTTGGCTTTCGCCACCCCTTTAGTTTGAATAAAACTATGCCTATTATTTTGCTGTGCCTCTGTCAAGCAGTGACACTGAAGTAATCCCTGGGGTATATTTGCGATCCCCCATCCATTGGTCAAGATTCCTCTTGAACAAGGCCAGCGAGGTGCTCTGCCTCACATGTACCGGGATTTTGTTCCACAGCATAGGGAGTCTCTGGGTGATGAATCTGTCCCTCCAGCACGTTCTATTAATAACCGTGTCAAGATTTAAGTCTCCGCCCTTGTGGTTCTGAGGGATCTAGATTTTTGAGGTGAAGCATATTCATCAAATCAGGGTTTGACATGGCCTTATATGTCAGGCACAGGTCACCTCTGAGCAAGCGGTATGAGACTGAATAGAGCTGGAGTTCTTTCAGTCGGGCAGCATAAGACATATTTTTGAGACCCTTTATCCTTTTGGTGAGGAACTTTTGGGGCCTTTCCAGCTGCTGCAGGTGTCGGGTCAGATACATTCCGAATGGGGCATTGTACTCAATCATAGGTCTAATGAGTGATGAGTACAGGGGGACAATGACCTCCCTTGATCTAGATGTGAATCCCTTCAAGATCAGGTGGGCAATGTAGAAGGTTTTCCTAACTACTTTAGCAACATGAGTGTCAAACGAAAGGCTACTGTCAACCTGGGTCCC
Organism: Protopterus annectens; assembly: GCF_019279795.1. Taxonomy (NCBI): domain Eukaryota; kingdom Metazoa; phylum Chordata; order Ceratodontiformes; family Protopteridae; genus Protopterus; species Protopterus annectens. The sequence goes on along the minus strand of NC_056747.1, from coordinate 76,401,442 downwards.
CAGATCCCTGATGACTTCTTCTGTGCTCAGTGGATTTCCACCTATATGGTAGCTAGGGGTAACCTTGTTTTTCCTGAAGGGTATGACTATGCATTTCTTGGCATTTAACTTTAGGCCATGGCTCTGGCACCAGTTATCCATTTCTGTGAGGCCCTTCTGAAGGATATCTGTGTCAGATGTGTTTTCGACTATGGCCCAGTTTGCAGTCATCTGCAAACTTTGTCAGCCATAACCCTCCTGTGTTTGCTTGTACTTCAGAAAAGTAGATGCCGAACAAGAGTGGACCCAGGACTGATCCCTGTGGGACACCACTTGTGACAGGCTTTGAGTCTGACATGGCTCCAGCAACTCTGACCCTGTGGGTTCTGTCACTTAGCCAGTTTGCAACCCATCTTGTGATGTATGGGTTTACATTCAAGCTGATGAGTTTTTCGATGATACCTGAGTGGGGTATTGTGTCGAAGGCCTTTGCCAGGTCAAGGTAGGCTGTATGGACTGCCTTTCCCTCATCAATGGCCTTGGTGACTGTCTCAAAAGTCAACCAAGTTTAAAAGGCATGATCTGCCTTTGACAAAGCCAAACTGGGTTGGATCCAAAGTCTGCAAGTTCCCTATGTCTTTATTTATGAGTTCCATTATGATCCTCTCCATGGCCTTGCAGATAAGGCTTGTCAAGCTAATGGGACGGTAATTTCCAGGGTCGGTGGAGGCACCGCCCTTGTGAAGTGGGACCACAGTCACCGTGCGCCACTCCTTGGCTACGTATCCTGAGGTGAGGCTAAGATTAAACAGCTGTCCTAACTGCGGGTTTAATTCCTCATTGAGTTCATGGAGCACACAGCCGGGGACACCATCCGGTCCCATGGATGCTGTGTTTTTTGCTTTGGAGAGAGCAGTTCTCACCTGGGTGTTGGAGATGTTTGGGGGGCTACAATCCTCTGGTATAGATATCTCTCCTTTTGGGGGAGGGGAGAAGTTTGCACTGAACCTGTCAGCCAGTATGTTGGCAATGTGTGTAGGTTCAGTAATCTTCACATCATTTTGAACTAATTCTGAGCATATCTGGGAGTTTCCTCCTAGGTTTCTAACATAGCTAAAGAAGGCCTTATGATTGTCTTTTGAGTCCTTGGCGATTTTTCTCTCAAAATTTGCCTTGGATGATTTTATGAGAGCTCTTAGGTTTTTACTTATAATGATCAAAGGTGTCTTACCTTTCATGGATTTTGCTCTATCTTGTAGTAGCATCCTCCTTTTGTTGTAGAGCTTGTTTATGGCTGGGGTCCACTAGACTGGATGCTTGCCTTTGGTACAAAGAGTCTTAGTTTTGTTTGGGATTGCCTAATCCATGCAGTCCTGTAGGTGCTGGTAGAAGGCATTTGTAAGTGATTCAGCGGTTTGAGTAATGTTTACCACTGGCTCAGGGGCCTTAAAGGAGACCACATTAGTTTTTAGAAGTGTGAAGTCGGCTTTTGAGAAGTTTTTCACTGTGGTCTTTTTTATTTCAGGTGGGGGCGGGATGAGGACCTCCAGCGAGATTAGTTTATGATCTGATCTCACCAGTGAGGGGTATTCTTCCGGTGTTGAACATTTTGATCCCATGTTCGTGATGATGAGATCAAGTATGTTTTCTCCTCTTGTGGGGATGGTGACTAGTTGTTACATGGCATTTGAGTTTATGAACTCCAGGAACCTTTGGGCTAGAGTGTTTGGGCTTGAGTAGTGTTCCCAGTCTATATTAGGGTAGTTGAAGTCACCTAGTATGATGGTGTTTGGAGATACATTTATCCCCTCCATTGTTTTCAGGAAGGCCATGTGAGGTTCCTGAGTTTGAGAGGGTGGCCTGTAACATGCTACAAATTGCAGAGCAGTCTTGCCTTTGGTTAATTGCACCTGGATGGTCTCCAATGCATCGTGCGTTGCCACCAACCTTGAGGTGTGGGTGTCCTTTATGAATATGGACACCCCCCCTCCTTTCTTGGTGTTGTCCGGATTTTGGGGCCAGAACGCATGATATGAGGTGAAACCTGCTAGTGCTGGGGTGCTCTCAGGAGCCTTGAACCATGTTTCTGTCACAGCACAGACATTGATGTTCTCCATACTGAGAAGGGCCTCGAGTGCGTGCATCTTGAGATTGAGACTTCTGGCATTGAGCAGCATTACCCTTAGTTTTTACTTTTTGTGTTCTAGGGTGGTAGGTTTAGAATTTGAGCCTTGCCTAAAAAGGCACTATGGGGTGGCAAGAGCCTTTGCCAATATCCGGAAGCCTAGGGTGACAGGTGCAAGCCGTCCCTTGCGAAGCAGCGTGGCTTGTCCAGCATGTCATCCCAGGCAGACAGACATTGGATCCCCTTTGAATGACACCAGAATTTAAGCCAATTATTAAAGCTGATCATCTTATCACTGTATTGTGGCATCATTCTAGGTGAAGGTAGGATACTGCTCAAGGTCAGGGTCATACCTGCCTGGGCTACATAATCAGAGAGCTCCTCAATGTCTCTTTTCATGTAGTCCAAGGAGGTACGTCTCAGGTCGTTGACACCAGCGTGGACAATGACTGAGTCGTACTTGTACCTGCTGTTGAGAGACCTGAGTGCTTGTGTTGAGTCGTACTTGTACCTGCTGTTGAGAGACCTGAGTGCTTGTGTTATGTGGCGGATTCTAGCGCCCGACAGGCAGCTTACTGTGACCTTCTCCTTACTCAGTCTGGTGAGCGGGACGTCAGTGTGTCTGACTATGGAGTCACCTATGACAAGTATGTTTGGTGTTGTATTTGGCCTTAAGGGCAGTGACTGCTTTGCACACTGATTTTGTTGTTTATGTGTTGTTTGTGTGGTGTATTGAGTTTGCAGTTGCTTGGGTGTCTGCTTTGGAGGCCTCTGCTGTTTAGGTAAATTTTTACTCAGAGCCTCCGAGTATGTCTTAGTGTGTTTATGTGTTTGATTCAGTGGTGTGGTTGAGTTATGTGAGACTGGTATTGTGGTGTGTGTAGTTGCCTTCTCCTCCCGCCTGGTCTTGCCAGTCCTGAGTTGAGAGAGCTCAGCCTCCAGTCTGGCTAAATAGCTGCATCTCTCACAAGTGTTAGTGTTACGTGGGAGGAGGAGAGGGTTGTCCGTGTACATGAGACAATTGTAACATTGTCTCAGAATTCCCAGATTCACCAACTGGGCAGGAGAGGACGCCAGCATCTGACCCTTCGACATGCTAGAAAGAATTATGAGTTGGTATGAGACAGAAAAGTAGTGGGCTTAGCAGGGAAGTGGGCACTCCTGGGGGGTTTTGCTAGTGAGAGATTTGTATAATATAGGAGTGCTTGACCTGCAAAGAGAATGCTTATAAGACAAGGGATATGCTTATAAGACAAGTGCTGAGCTTTTTGAGAAGAAAAAGCTATTTTAAGTGCTGCACTTTTTAGTGTAGGTGTAAACTGTTTAGGTTCCTAACAGAGAAGTTCTAAGGGAAAAATTGAAGAACAGGATTGGATTGGATTGTCAGTAGTTGTGTGTTAATAAGTGTATGTGAGAGCTTTAGCCAGTTAATGTTTTTGAGTGCTGAACAGTGGTATTTCCTGTGGGACAGATTAGCGGCACATTTTGCAACTTTATTATAGCATTGTTAGGGTTTGTTGGCTACTGTGGAGCTTAAGCTGGTCAGAACTGGGTAACCATATAGAAGGGTTGGAAGTAATTATGTGAAGGAGATGCTTTTTTTTGGCTGTATCTGAAAGGAAAAGCTTAGCTCGGTACAGACTGCCTAGTTTTTGGTGTGTTTTTTACTAGTTGTAGTAAGTGGTGGTCAGATTTCACTTGGTCATCTATAATAATTCCTACCAGGTAGTTTGTATTACCTGTTCAACTTTTGTATTATACTTCAAAGTTATAAAGAAAAGTTTGGTTCGGGTGATGTACTGTTTTGGGGTAAATAACATAAGTTTTTTTTTTTTTTTTTTGGCATAAGGAAGGAGTTGGGAGTTTTCCAGCTAGGTTTTAATTGAAGAGAAAGATTATTGTTTATGTTGTTGGAGAGTAAAGAGCTCTTTAGCAGTACATATAACTGTAAAGTCACCTGCATATTGGACTATTGTGGCATGCCTGGATAAAGTATGTAAGTCGTTTATAAATCGGTTAAACAGTAAGGGGTCTAGTGTTTAACCTTGAGGCACACCAAGGGGTATAGGTAAGAAGGAGGTGTAGTCATTGTCCCATTTAATAGCCTGTTGCCTGATTGTCCAACAGTTGTGGAACCAAAGGAGGGTGGAGTTGGTGAGGCGTAATGACAAATGCCTGGGTAGGAGTTTTAGTGACCGATGGTATCACAGGCATTTGAAAAGTCTAGGAAGAGGGTGGATACAAGAATTTATATTCTGGCTAACTAAATTGATGAAACTGAGTGAGACTGTGATGGACTCAGAAACAGTGTTAAGTTGGGGAGAGGAGACTGTGTTGCAAAATAAATTGATGAAGCTGGGAGTGGATGCACATTTCCAGGATTTTTGATACTGGTGACAGAATAACAATAGGACATGTAATTTGAGAGGTTAGGGGGTGGGGCCACCCTTATGCAAAGGTATGATGAAGAAATTTTTCCACAGCTGTGGGACATAGTTTTCATTTATTGAGTGTTTTTTAGGATGATTACTGGGTAAGCTATTGCATCTGTAGCAGTATTAATGAATTCTGACATCTGATGGGGCTACAGTTGTGGGTTTTCATTTTTGATGGAGTTTTTTTTTTTTTTGATAATGAAAGTGGGAACTGACTTAAGGGTGAAAAAGTTGACTATGTTACTTATTTGGGTTGACAGAGATAGGTTCTTGGTTTTAGTGGGTTTGATTAGGGAGGCTACCATTTCATTTTGTTTTCTGGTGTTTGGAGTAGATTATGTGATTTTCCCTGGTTTGATGCCCTGAACATTTTCAGGTTTGACTTATGTTTGTATTGGAGTTTACTGTAAAATACATTTTTGTTAACTTTTATGCTACATTTAACCTGATCTTTTAGTTGTTTAAGTTCTTGCAAGTTGGAGGATATTTTACCTTTCCAGTAACTTTTCTAAGCTTTGTCGCTTTCTTTCATTAGCAGTTTTGTATTTTAGAAAGGTTAGTTTTGATTCTTTTTGTTCAGATTGTAGCTAGTCTGTTGCATATGTTTAGAAGGTGTTATTGAATTCAGAACTGAATGCATTGAGAGCCCAAGTATAGTGAGGGAGAGTGAAATGGTGCCAGATCCCCTGCATGAAACAGGCACCAAGAAAAACAATCAGTTGCAGAACAAATTTCATGGTAAAGTGTGGAATAGTAACGACTGCTGGTGACTACTGTTTATTATAAAAGAAATGTGAAAATACAGCCAGGAGAGGAAAACTATTGCTTTTGCTAGGGGTATGTAGTAGAGTAGTAAGTGGGGGGGGGGGGGGCTAGATTATCACAAGTAAGAGATGATAGTAAAAATTGGCATTGCTGGAAATATATAATATTAAAATGGGTTCACAGTGGGTGAAGGGATTAAGTTCTTCCAGCCACAAAATTACTCCACTGAAATACAGATATTATTTAGCATTACAAGGTTAGTCTAGGCATACTTTCAATTAGCAGATCAGATCTGAATTAATAGATTATTCTTCTGGGATAATCAATGCACTCTTTTTAGTGATACCTTTTTCCTGTCCTGAATTAGGTGCAGAAGGTCTACAGCAAGGACAGAGAGGAGAGAAAGAATAAGTATGGCTATAGGAAAAGTTGAAGTCACTTTGCAAATGGTTTAAGTACTATAGCTGAAATACTAGAAAAAATTGAGCCCAAGAACCTTTATCGAACATTCACACATGGTCGACACCATATGATCGAACTTTTAAAAGTTTGAAAATCTAATAAAAAAAAATAAACTACACAGATAACCTACCTGAACGTTTTAAGCAGGGAGGCAAGCCCCCCTGCACCCCTCATATGGGGAGTTGCAACCCCCACACCCCCGCTCTTTAAATATACCAACTCCGAGATCACACTACAGTGCAGAAAAGGGAAATCTTCCCATTCCATGCTGTACGGAGATCTTCGTTAAAACGTTTGAACTTTCAAAAATTTGATCATATGGTGCAACCATATGACAGTCGAACCTTTGAAAGTTTAGTCATCTAATATAGACCCTAGGTTAAATTGTAGAGTCTAACTGCTGCTTAGACTGCCGGAGTAGCAGTATAAGCAGTAAAGGACCAAATAAGACAAAAAGGAGGCCAGTCTATCTGCCACCTAGGCTGTGTGTAAAGATAACTGGTACAGTCTACCTACCAGCTAGACTGTTACAGTAGAAGTGTAGAAGGTAGAGCTGTTAGAATCAGCAATGAAAGACTAAGAGAAAAGAGGATCTGCCAAAAGTAAAAGATGTACAGCCTATGTGCTACCTAGGCTGTATGTAAAGCTTAACTCGCATAACCTTTCTTCTGCGTAGGCTGTTATAATAATTATATAAAGGATGAAATAGTCAAGACATACCCATAGCACAAAAGTATAAAGACTTGAGATCAAGTCAGGAAAGAAGTGGGAGAAAAGAAGGAGAGTAAGATGAGGAAGAATCAAGTAGAGGAAGAAGTGGGGAAAAAAGGGGGAGTGAGAGGAGGAGGAGAGATCTAATAAGGGAGGAAGTGGGAGGAGAAAAGAAGGACAGTGAGAGGAAGAGAGATCTATTAATGGAGGAAGTGGGAGAAAAGGAAAGTGAGAGGAGGGATCAGGTAGGGGGAAAGTGGGAAAAAAGAAGGGGAGTGAGAGGAAGAGAGATCTAGTAAGGGAGGAAGTGGGAGGAGAAAAGGGCAGTGAGAGGAGGAGAGATCTACTAAGGGAGGAAGTGGGAGAAAAGAAGGGGACAGCTTATCTAAGACAAGTGCTGTTTAAAGGAAATTACTACTATAGCAGTGTAATCCTGCAAGCCAGAGATGGAAAAAGAAAGAAGGGAATTACAGTTATTGAAATTATTTTGGAAATTCAGGAAAACCTCCACTGCTTGCATTAAGGGCTGCTGTAAAAGACCTTGTTTTGATGATGTAGTACTGTTATAGTCAGAGGCACATTAGCCAGAATGAGGAAAGACCTCATTATTGACTAATGTGCATGTCTCTGAATTGCTCTTAACTACCACAAGTACAGATCAGCACTTTCCTGTGCTGGTTAACAGTGGTGACCAATGCAACATGTTAGCACAGATACCCCAATTCACCTTCCATACACAGTATACATACATGTACATACATACATACATACATACCTGTCCCTGTGTTATCAGAACATCCCCAAAGTCTCCTTTTTTTCTGCCCTGGTAAATCACAGATTATTACAGTCAGACATTAATGCAAGACAATAGAGTTTTACACTTCATATTATTAAGTAAATTTAAGGTAGTGCAAAAGCTGCTATGCTAGCTACTCTCGAAATTTGTAGAAAGAAAAATTAAAATCCATCTAGGTGTCTTTGTTCCACCATTACTTTTGGCTTTGTCTAGATGTCTTGTGCTATGAAGTTGAGAGGTATGCTTTATATTTCATATCCTACTCCACTGAACTGTTGCAGCCATTAAATAATGCCTAAGATTATTAGTATATGTTAAAAAAAATGTGCAGAAGTAACATCAATAAGCACAGTGGATTAATGCTGATTTTTCCTGTGTCTAAGGATGGAGGGTCTGAAGCCTTTCCCCACCTTGTAGTTTATTTTTTTCAGGTTTTATTTATTTTGTACATTACCTCCTCAGTGTCTGATGGTGTCACTGAGGACTAATATCCTCTGTAAAAGTGGGAGGGTGCAGGTTTGACATCATTTTTTGTGACTTTAAGGCATGTTTCATATAGTGGCTCTGTTGTCTAGTGGTTCCCTGCTCCATTTTTTTTTAATTAAGTGCCTTTAAGACATGCTTGAAGAATAACCATGGTGTCCAGTGCTCCCCTCTGACACATATTATGTGCATGTGCTATTAAGGCATGGGCTGAAAATATAATCCCTAGTGGCTAGTGTTCCCCATCACACATCTTGTATAAGTGCCCTTAAGGCATGATCTGTTATAGGTTCATAGGTGTATACCAGGCTAATGGCCCTGGAGCCTTTACAAGCCTAGCCCATAGGATTACCCTGGCATCATGCCACCTGACCTTAGTTCCCATTGCCTCTGTCGAGTAGAGCCACTGGAGTGATCCCCAGGGTGAATTTTCTATTTCCCATCCACTCATCAAGATTTCTCTTGAAGAGGGCCAGTGAGGTGCTCTGCTTGACATGTATGGGAAGTCTATTCCATAGTATGGGCAGTCCCTGGGTTATGAACCTGTCCCTCCAGCATGTTCTGTTGAATGTGGTAATGATGTTGAGGTCTCTGGAGCGTGTGGTGTGGAGGGATTGGGATTTCATTAGATGTAGCATTTCTAACAGAGCTGGGTCAGACATGGCTTTGTAAGTCAAGCAGAGATTGCCTCTAAGTAGGCAATATGAGACAGAGAATAGTTGGAGTTTTTTGAGTCTGTCCATATAGGACAAGTGTTTAACACCTAGGATCCTCTTTGTGAGGTACTTTTGCGGCCCCTCCAGTTGTTGCAGGTGTCTAGTGTGGTACACGCCAGACGAGGCATTGTACTCGATGATTGGCCTAATGAGGGAAGAGTAGAGGGAGACAATGACCTCTTTCTTCCTGGATGCAAAACCCTTTGTAATGAGATATGCCACAGAGAAGGACTTTCTGACCACAGTGGCAATGTGGTGGTCAAAAGAGAGGTTGCTGTCAACCTGTGTTCCCAGATCTCTTATAATGCCTTCTGTGTTCAGTGAACTGCCATCAATGTGGTAATTCATGGGAACCAGGTTTCTCCCAAAGGGGATAACACATATTTTGGAATTGAGCTTAAAACCATGGTTCAGACACCAGTCGTTGGTCTCAATGAGGCCTTTCTGTAGGATATCAGCATCACTTGGGGAGTTAATAATAGCTCCCAACTTGCAATTGTCTGCAAATGTTGTCAGCCAGAGTCCCTTCATGTTGGCCTGGACTTCAGAGAAGTAGATACGAAAAAGGAGAGGACCCAAGACCAAACCCTGTGGGACTCCACTTGTGACTGGTCAGCAGTCTGACTTGGAGTCAGCTATTTTCACACTGTGGGTTCTATCTGTGAGCCAGTGTGCAACCCACCTAGTGATATAGGGGTTGATGCCTAGCTTAGTGAGTTTTTCTATGATTCCTGAGTGGAGAATGGTATCAAAGGCCTTGGCCAGATTAAGGTAGGCTGTATGAACCACTTTGCCTTCATCCACAGCTCTGTTGACTGACTCAAAGAATCGAACAAGTTGAGCAGGCATGATCTACCCTTCATAAATCGAAACTGTGTGGGATCCAGACTTTGGAGATTCCCTATATCCTTGTTTATTAGGTCCGTGATGATGTGTTCCATAGTTTTGCATATCAGACCCGTTAGGCTAATGGGGAGATAGTTCCCAGGGTCTGTAGTTGCTCCTCCTTTGTGGAGAGGGATGACTGTAGCAATGCGCCATTCAGTAGGGACAAAGTCTGAGATGAGGCTCTGATTGAACACGGCATACAGGTGAGGTGCCAGTTCACTCTGTAGTTCATGTAGAACACAGCCAGGGATATTGTCAGATCCCATAGAAGCTGTATTCTTGGCCTTGGATAGTGCTGTTTTAACCTGTGCAACAGTAATACCAGGTGCCTGGCAATCTACTGGTATTGTGATTGGCTCTTTTTTTTTTGGGGGGGGGCGGTAAAGTTGGCACTGAATCTGTCGGCCAGTATACTGGCAATATCTGTTGGCTCGGTATAGCAGGTACCATTGCACAGTAGCTCAGAGCAAATCTGGGTATTGCCATGGAGAGTCTTTACATAACTATAGAAGGCCTTGTTGTTGTCTTTACTATCTGTTGCAATTCTGTTTTCATAGATAGCTTTAGTGGATTTGATGAGAGATCTCAACTTTTTGTTGAGGCTGATATGGAAATTTTTCCAGTCTTGGGACTTCACCTTATTCCACATCAATTTCCTCCTTATGTTGTAGAGTTTGTTTATGGCAGGGGACCACCAGATTGGCTTGCTTTTTTTGGAGGAGAACGTCTTGGTTCTATTGGTATGATGAGCATTTGTGTACGTGTTCGGACAGTGCATTGGTGTATGATTCGGCGGTCATCCAACTATTCTCCAGTTGCATGGGTGCAGTGAAGTTAGCCACCTCTGTTTTTAAGAGCCCAAAATTAGCTTTGGAAAAGTTTTTCATGGTGGTTACCTTTGTAGTTGGGGGGATGGGACGGATGTGGATTTCCAAGGTGATTAGTTTGTAGTCGGATCTAACCAGGGAGGAGTTGAGTACTGGTGTAGAGCAACGGTCGCCCATGTTAGTAATGACCAGGTCAAGGATGTTGCTACCTCTAGTGGGGGTAAGAATGAGCTGGTCCGGGGCATTGGAATTAATGAATTCCAGGAAATGTTGGACAAGTGTATTGGTACATGAGTAGCTTTCCCAGTTAATGGAGAGGTAGTTGAAGTCGCCCAGTATGAGAGTGTTAGGTTGAACCCTAATATTCTCCAGAGTGCTTAGTAACGTGGAGTGTGAGTCTTGGGACATGGTTGGGGATGTATAGCAGGCTGCAACCTGAATCGCTGTCTTACCCAATGTTAGCTGCACCTCAGGTATCTCTGATGCATTATGCTGGGCTACCAGTCTGGAGGTGTTTGCATCCTTTATGAAAATGGAAACACCACCACCTTTGGAGCTTCGGTCCAAGTTCTGGGGCCAAAAGGTGTGGAATGCGTTATAGCCTGGTAATGCAGGGGTCTTTTCTGCTGCCTTGAACCAGGTGTCTGTTACAGAACAAATGTCAATGTTCTCCATTTTAAGGAGTGCTTTGAGCAAGTGCATTTTGAGATTTAGACTTTTAGTATTGAGCAGCATGACCCTCAGATTGCATTTGTTTGTAGCTGTTACGGTGGTAATTTCGTCTTTGGAACACTGCCTAAAAAAGCCACTATAGGGGTGGCAAGAGCCTTGGCCAGTATCTGGAAGCCCAGGGGTGACAAATGCAGGCTATCTCTGGCAAAGCATCGAGGTCTGTCAGTCATGTCATCCCAGGCAGAAAGATAATGGATCCCCTTAGAATGACACCAAAAACTTAGTCAGTTGTTGAAATCAATCATTTTCTTCTTGTACTGTGGTATCATTCTGGGTGATAGTAGGATGCTGCTCAGGGTAGGGTCATACCCACATGACTACATAATCCAAGAACTCCTCCATGTCTCTTTTCATGTAATCCAGGGAGGTATGTGAGATCATTCATACCCTTATGTACAATGACAAAAAATAGGGACAGATTTAAAATCCTGGTGCATAGCATTTCTTCCCACCCACGTCTTGTATAAATGCCATTAAGATACAATAGTGAAGAGTTCTTCCTGGTGTCTAGTATTCTCCCCTAACCCACATCTTCAGAAATATTCTCTGGGGCTAGTGCCCCAAGCTAATGTTGCAGGTTTTGCTCATTGGTTTAGAGGTGTGTGGAAGTATGGCAGCCATCCCAACCCCACACACTTATACATTCAGACATTCATTCCATACCAGTATACACACAAACATATCCCTCTCCACCAGATTGCATTCACAGACACACTCACTCATTCACCTGTACAGATACACACATACATATACACACAAGTGCACCTCACTAGTGCCCCTACTGCGACCTCTCAGGCAGACACATACGCATACATTTAGACATGCAGCCCCTCAAATACAGCCACACACACCCTCTAACATGACCTCACTGATAAGCTCCACAGTAGTTGACTCTTTCGGGACGGACAAAAACACAGCCTTTTGACCATGTTTATTACCACAAGTAGCCAGAAGTGACCACGCTAATTTATATCACTTAGCTGCATAAATACCTTACTGCAGGCAGATGTTCTTCGTGTTTCACTGTTGCAGTCATAACTGTAGGGTACTCCTGCCGGCAGGCAGCCCGAGGTCGGCCAGAATATCAAAGTCTGGGTCCGCCGGCTGTATCAGCAAGTACCCTGACGTCAGAACGCATGGGTATAAAGCTGACAGCCGACGCCATCTTCTCCAGTCTTTCTTGCCGTGCGGTGCAAAGCAGTTCGCTAGTTGTTGGTTGGCGTTTTCAAGACAACGTGGTGTGTTTGTCGTCGGTCCGAAGTTTTCTACTTCTCTTCTCAAAGCTAAGTACCCCGTTGGGGAAACCTTTTTCCTGCTCCTCCGATGTCAGAAAAAGTTAATAATTGTGTATCGTGTGGAAAACAAATACCTCATAAAGATTTCCACTCTTACTGTCTACCTTGCTTAGGCCCTGACCGCGACGTTTCTTGCTGTTGGTTCTGTGCCAGGTTTAATTCTCGCACTATCAAGCGTAGGTACAATTGGGCCTTGAATTACTTTGGTAGACGATTTAATTATAGGATGTCGTCGGATACTTTACCGACTACCGGAATGCAGAAGAAACGCAAAGACAAGGACAGGCCTCCGAGGTCCAAACAGGATACTTTGCAGCCGGAGCCAGCTTCGGGTTCGGCGGTCATCAGTGAGGCACTTTTGCAGCCCCTGTCGTCTGCCACTTCAGAACCGATGGCCGACACGGACTCCCATGGGGAGCCATCTAGGCCTAGTAATTTGTCTGCTGCAGGACCTTCGGACGTCGCTCCTTCAGATGGGTCCGGAACCGCTGTGCAGGTACCGGCTTCTGAGGGGGTCTTCAGGCCTTCACATATTACTATTTCCACAAAGACAAAGGCTAAGTCAAAGACTCCTGTCAAACCCAGACATGTTAAGTTGTCTATCTCGCCTTCATTCTTGCTGGATGGGTTCGGAGCCGACCTCGGCTCCGACTCGGCCACTCTAAAAGCTCGAGAGTTGGTTCCACCGGCTCGAGGCTCCCCTTATATCCCACAATGCTAGGCGGTATTACCTCGGATCTCATTTGCCGCTACAGCGATCGAGGTGTATGGTTTCTACCGGCTTCAGGTCAGTTATTATAGATTAATCTATAGTGTATTTAAACCCCCTTAATTTAGTCTGTTATAGTTATTTCCCTTAACTTAGTGGATTTTGACCCTCTCCCCTGTTTATCCACCCTTTTTTCCACAAGAACTTATTAGTTCTTCCCTCAGGCCTTCGGGCCCTTCCATCCCCTTAGTGGAGTGTATGTGTTTTTTTTAGGGATCTAAAAAAGAACTAATCTCCCTGTTTTTTTTAGTTAACCTTGTGAAAAGTGTAATCGGTGTGTTTGTGTGTGTGTGTGGTTACACTTTCTTCATAATGTCTAAAGAGTCAAAGGTCTCAGGCTTCAAGAAGTGTGACTCGTGCTGTCAGAAAATGTCTCTGACAGACGGTCACACTTCTTGTGTATACTGCCTGGGACCTTTACACCTGCAGGACTCTTGTGCTGTATGCCATGGCTTCAGCCCTAGAGTCCTGCAGGAAAGAAAAAACAAACTAATTTTAAGAGGTTTGCTTAAGCCTGAGGGTTCCCCTACTGCTACTTCGGGCAAACCCTCTAAGGCTTCTAGGTCCTCGACTCCAGCTTCTGAGTCGAGGCCTAAGGCTTCGAAACCTACTGCTATATCGGCTCCGGCTGGAGCCGATGAGTCTCAGAATGCAGCTGCTGTGGTTCCCTCGGCTCCGGCTGGAGCCGAGGCATTGGAAATTCCTGTGTCGGCTCCGATCAGACCATCAGAGCCGACATCTAGAAAGAGGTCTAGGTCATCGTCCCTTGGCTCCATTCATTCGGCTCCAGCGTCTCCCTTGCTGTCTGAACGGAGCTATAGATCTCACTCCTCTAGGTCATCGAGGCTGTCGGATCATGAACTTCAGAGGGTAGTGAGTCGACTTCTTAAGTCCGAGGCACTGGCCCAAATGCTTCAGAGCCCGACTCATCAGTTGATGCTTGACCCTATCCCTCAAAATGTTCCTCCTCCGACTCCTTTGAGCTCAGAGCCGGGGCGTTTTGGAACCGAGACTGTGGTAGCGTCGGAGCCGATACAATTGTCTTCGGTTCCGTCGTCGGCTCCGATTTCTTCCTTTGAAGAATCTCTGCGCCGGACTTCCCTCGTCTGCTCTGAGGGGGTGAGTGGCATCGGACCCTTGTCCGACCCCGCTCTCCCTCTCGGTGCTTCGGCGCTGGTGAGTTCGGCTCCAACATCGGCCTCGGAGCCATCACTGTCGGTGCCGAGGGGGGTTCTCAGCTTTTCGGAGCGGGGACCTCTGGCTCTGCCTGACAGGGGTGCGTTCGAGGTCATGCGGAGTGTGTTGGAACCTGGTTCGACTCCACAGTTGGCTCCGTCCGCCCCTCCCTTTTCGGTGCCTCAGGTTATGTCTACTCACTCCCTCATCCCAGACCGCAGAGAGCCAGCTCCTCAAGAATCCCCTGTGGGGATCTCATCCTCTTCCGAGGCCTCTCCTGAATTGGCAGGGGAGCCCCCTAGGAAGAGAAAGTGTAAGAGGAAGCACATAGACTCACCTGAGTCTGTCACCTCTGACACAGATTTAGAGGATTCCGAGGGTTCCCCCCGTTCCCCTTCTGAAGATGTCTCCTTTGCAGACATTCTAGAGATCCTGAAACAGAGGGGAAATTGGCCAGCCCTTAACCCTTCGGAGGATGAATTTGTGTATCTTGAGGCATTTGACTCTCGCCCTTCCACCTCCTGGGTGTCCCCCCCCTTTGACCCCCTCATGCAGGTGGTAGCAAAAAAGGCTTGGACGGCTCCTGACTCAGTGGACCCCACCCCCAGGAGACCTTCAAAGTTTATCACAGCACCAGCAGATAAGCAATTTCTAACCAAGGGAGTTTCTGTGGATGCTATGGTGGTAGCTGCTGCCACTAAGAAGGAACTAGCTGATCCTTCGGTGCCTGTCCATCCTCCTAACAAGGAATCTAGGTCTATGGACAGGTACGGGAAGCGGATGTTTTCGTCAGCGACCTTTGCCATGCGTTCGCTGAACTACCTATGCCATTTCACTCGTCTTCAGAGAGATTTGATCAAGGAAGTGAGTGAGATGTTGAAGGATCCTACAGCTGCGGGTTTTCAGGACAAGATGAACGCTCAGCTGGCTACCCTAAATTCTATAGCTAACTCCTCCATGCGCCTCCTTTCATATGCGGCTGATGGAGCGAGCAGAGCCGCAGGGACAGGTGTTGCCTTACGCCGGCATGCCTGGATGCGGCTATGCAATTTCATGGACCCTTTAAAACATCTTTCACTAATTCCCCGTTTGATGGATCATCTCTCTTTGGTCCTCAAGTGAAAGAAACCTTGACGAGGTGCGAGACGGATGGCAAAACTCTTTCTGCCGTCGGAGTCCGTTTTTCTACTCCTCCTAGGCCTTACCCCAAAGGCCAGAAAAGTGGGAAAATGTGGTTCCGCAAACAATCTCAAGGGACTTTGCCTGACGCACAGAGTCGGTTCCCCCCAGAGGCAGAGGGGGGGAACAATAATGGTAGACGTCGCCCTAGAGGCAGGGGGGGTCCGCTGAACCAGGGCAATCGAGAAACTTTTTCCGATAAGCCCTTCCAGCATCCCTGAGGTGTTGCCCGACTGTCCACCTTCGGAGGCAGTCGGGGGAAGATTGTCACTGTACCCAGAAGCCTGGCGATCCCTAACTCAAGACAAGTGGGTACAGTCCATCATTTCCAAAGGCTATTCCATTCCGTTCTTTCGTATTCCAAATCAATCAAAAAAATCCCTTCCAGATGTTCCACCCGCTCAAAGGGATCAAGCAGCGTTGGAAATTTCAAAGTTGCTTGCAAAAAGAGCCATTCAGCCAGTACCAGCAGACCAGCAAGGATCCGGAATCTACTCCAAATTCTTTTTGGTTCCAAAGAAAACAGGGGACTGGAGACACATTTTGGATCTCAGTATCTTGAACAAGTCGGTCAAGAAAACAAGATTTCGGATGGTCACGCTACAATCCATCCTACCCCTATTGGGAAAGGAAAACTGGATGTGCTCTATAGACCTCCAGGATGCGTACTATCATATAAAAATGAACAGACGCTCCAGGAGATTCCTCCGCTTCCGGCTGGGAACCAGTCACTTTCAATTCAGAGCCCTGCCCTTTGGTCTCACCACTGCCCCCGGGTGTTTACCAAATGCATGGCAGTGGTAGCTTCTCACCTGAGACGTCAAGGATTCCAGGTGTTTCCATATTTGGACGACTGGCTCCTCACAGCTCCTACCAAGCATCTTCTTCTAATGGCCAGAGACTACACCTTCGCATTTGTCAAAAGTTAGGCATCTCAATAAATTGCGAAAAGTCTGTTTTGTCACCTTGTCGTGCTATTACCTTCATAGGCGCAAATCTAGACACAGTCAACATGTCTGAGACTAACAGACCAAAGAATAGCAGACATACGCAAACTGGTCTCCCTTCTCTTCCACAGCAACAGAGTCAAAGCCAGATTAGTTCTGAAAGTACTGGGGATTATGGCGGCTGCTATCCCTCTACTTCTATTAGCCAGATTCCACATGAGAATCCTTCAATGGATGCTCTTCACACAATGGTCGTACCAGCAACTTCCAATGTCCCACACCATTATGATTACGCAAGCATGCAAGAATCATCTTCTTTGGTGGATTTCTTCCCCTCAGCTCGTTCTGGGAAGACCCTTTGTTCCTTCCCCTCCGGTTGCTATTCTGACAACGGACGCCTCCCTGATCGGGTGGGGGGGGCATTATCAGGGCAGAACAGTCCAGGGAATATGGCAACCAGACGAATGCCACTTGCATATAAATGTTCTAGAGATGAGAGCAGTGCTTTTAGCGTTGCAAGCCCTTCAAGACTCTCTTCCCTTGGGAACGATAGCAATCCAGACGGACAATATGTCTGTAGTGTGGTATATCAACAAACAAGGCGGAACCAGGTCCTATCCCCTATGTCGAGAAGCACTCAGACTGTGGCAATGGGCGATTTCTTCTCAGCGGTTTCTGATAGCAACGCACATCCCCGGGAAGTCCAATCTGATAGCGGACAAGTTGAGCAGAGCTATCCTCATGCCTCACGAGTGGTCTCTGAAAGACTCTATTCTGGAGAAAATTTTTCTCAAGTGGGGTCAGCCTTGCTGCGACCTTTTTGCTACTCCCCAAAACAGCAAGTGCAGAGATTTTTTCACCCTATTCCCGTTACCAGGCCATCCCAGCAGAGACGCTCTAGTCCAAGTTTGGCCCCGGGGACTTCTGTATGCATTTCCTCCCTTCCCACTAATCTCTCAAGTGATACAGAAAGCTATCGCTCAGAAGGCCTCATTGATCCTCATTGCTCCTTACTGGCCTCGACAGGTTTGGTTCCCCTTTTTACATCAATTTCTCTTGGAGCAACCTTGGCATCTGGACCTAGTTCCAGATCTTTTGATCCATCAATCGGGTCAGTTACATCGCTCCCTCCCCTCTCTGAACCTCACTGCTTGGTTCCTCCAATTCCAACCTTAGCCAGGCTTCCTCAAATATCTCACTCTGCTCGAGATATTTTGATAGCTTCCCATAAATCTTCCACTCGGAAGATTTATCTCAGTAAGTGGAAACGTTTCGCCTATTGGGCTCAAGGAAGGGACATAGATCCTTTCACTGCTTCCATCCAAATAGTCCTTGATTTTCTAGCTGAACTCTTCCATGCAGGTTCATCTCCTTCTACTCTTAAAGTTCAATTGGCAGCTATTTCTAACTTTCATGTGGGCATTTCAGATTCTGCCATCATGTCTCACAAGCTTTGCAAAGCTTTTTTGAAAGGAGTTTTTCTTCTCAGACCTCCTATAAGAAATCCTCCTCCTTCTTGGGACCTTAATTTAGTTCTCACATCTTTGATTCTTCCCCCTTTCGAACCTGCAGCTTCCTGTTCATTGAAATTGCTATCCTGGAAGACTCTCTTTCTGGTAGCCATTACTTCAGCTAGAAGGGTCTCAGAACTTCATGCACTCAGCAGTCGACCACCTTATCTATTGTTTCATAAAGATAGGGTGTCCTTACGAACCAATCCATCCTTTTTACCTAAAGTAGCCTCTGCGTCTAACCTAAATCAAAGCATTGACCTCCCTGTGTTTTTTTCCTAACTATTCTAACAGGTCTGAACAAAAATTGCATTGGCTAGATGTTCATCGTCAGTTAAGGTATTATTTGGATAGAACCAAACAGATCAGGAAAACTGACCAGTTGTTTGTCTCTTATGCAGAAGGCAGAAAGGGACTTTCAGTTTCGAAGGTATCACTCTCCAGATGACTAACATCTCTGATTTCCTTTGCTTATGAAATTAGACACCAAAAGCTGCCTAACAAACCTAAGGCCCACTCCACCAGAGCTTTGGCTACTTCTATAGCCTTCCAAGATAGGCTACCTATTGACACCATTTGTGCAGCGGCTACTTGGGCTACTCCTCACACTTTCATTTCTCATTATAAGTTGGATTTAGCTTCTAGACATAGAGCTAACTTTGGTTCCACTGTTCTCAAGAGTCTGATCCAATAGGCCACCCGGGACAAGGTGCTAGGGACGCGGTCCCATCCAGCAAGAATGAAGGCGAGATAGACAACTTAACATATAGAAGTTATGTTCTTACCATAACGTTCCATGTTAGTTGTCTTCTTCTCGCCTTCTTTCTTGCATCCCACCCTCCTTCCCCCTAGCCTGGACAGACCTAGAGGAGTTTGATTGTGGCCTCTCTTTCTACCACCTCTATTGTATATAGGTATATGCTATACTGTGCATATATTCCTTCATCAGGTTTTCAGGTCACCTTCTTCCCTTCCTTTTTAGAGGTGGGTTTTTCCCTGTTCCAGTGGTTCTGGAGTTATTTTTGGCTGGGCATAGCTTACAAACGAGATCTGAGGTAATACTGCCTAGCATTGTGGGATATAAGGGGAGCCTCGAGCTGGTGGAACCAACTCTCGAGCTTTTAGAGTGGCCGAGTCGGAGCCGAGGTCGGCTCCGAACCCATCCAGCAAGAAAGAAGGCGAGAAGAAGACAACTAACATGGAACGTTATGGTAAGAACATAACTTCTATTTTCTGCTCAAGCTTCTTCGGATTCAGCTCCTAAGACTCAGAAGCAATTACTACGGATGGCTGAGGCTTTATTAACTATGATTAGGGGCTCTCTCCCTCCTCCTGAGAAAAGGCCTAGACAGGATATCCCTTATGATTCCTCTGATCAGGCTTCTGTATCTTCAGTTTCTTCCTCTGATCAGGATTACTCTTTTCCTCCTTATGAGAATTCGGATGCAGAGGATTCTGTTCCCTCTGCCTCTCTCCCTGAAGATTTCTCTTTTGGGGAAACCTTGCATGAGATGAGGGAGCATTTTCATTGGGAAGATCAGGATTATTCTGCTTCCAAAAAGAGACTTAGGGAATTTCTTCTTCTCCCTCAACACAGGCCTTTAGCTATTCCTCCTGTACTTGATATTGTGGATGATGCCTTCTCTGAAGCTAACTTGAATCCTGATTCCATGCTGCCTGCTCCTTCTAAGCCTGATAGATTTTACAGGGGCCCTGATTCCCATCAATTCTTATTTAAGAACCCTTCTGCTGATCCTGAAACTATTTCGCAGGGTTCCAAGGCTGCTAAGGCCGCCTCCTCTAAGAATCCTATCCCCTCTGAAAAGGATTCTCGTGCCTTGGACAGGTGGGGCAAAAAGGTTTATACTTCAGCTACCCTTTCTATTAGAGCTTGTTTAAGTATCAGCAGTTTCTTTTATCTGTTTTAAAACAAAGGCTTTCTACCTTTCCTGCATGTGCTGAGGACAAGGAATTACATGATGTGTTGCATGCAACTGAACAAGTTAGCAAACATAGTTTACATTGTGGTTTTGATGCCTTAGAGGCTTCCTGCAGGGCTGCTGCCTCTGGTACTGTTATCAGGAGACATGCTTGGCTTCGTGAGCAGAATTTACCTGAACAAGTTAAGGCTAAATTGCTAGATGCCCCTGTTCAGCATGATGTCTTATTTGGATCTAAGGCTGAGGAGGTTATTAAAAAGATGGAAGAAAAAGCCAAGTCTATGCAGACTGTAAAAGATTTTTTGCAAGTACAGCCTCCTAGATTTTCTAGAAATTGGCCCTCCAAAAATTGGTCTTTTCCCACTTCTGACAGGCCTCAAAGGGGAAGATATAGACGCTCCAGAGGTCAGGTGCAGGCTCAGGTCTCTTACAGATCTAGACAGTGGACTGCTTCTTCACCTAGAAGGGGAGAAGACAGACCTCAAACCCAAAGAAAGCAGATCCAATGACTCCCTCTGTTGGGCTTCAGGTCCTTCTCCCCTGGATGCCCCTCTCGGAGGAAAACTTTCTCTTTTTTACCAAAATTGGACTCGCATTACCCAGGACAAATGGGTGTTAGACGTGATTTTGAAAGGCTACAGATTCCACTTTCACACTCTGCCAAGGCCTTCCGGCTGGCCAGATCTGCCAAAACATCAATGGACAGAGGCCTTAAATCAAGTGGACACTTTATTAGCCTTAAGAGCCATAGAACCTGTTCCACCTCTAGAGGTGGGGAAAGGTTTTTACTCAAGATTTTTTCTGGTCCCAAGAAAACAAAACTCCTGGAGACCTATTCTGGACCTCTCAATATTAAACACCTTTTTGGAAATTCCAAAATTCAAGATGCTTACACTTCAACAACTTCTCCCAATGCTCTCACAAGATGCTTGGATGGTAACATTGGACTTAAAAGAGGCATACTTACACGTTCCCATAAGGCAACAATGCAGAAAGTACCTCAGATTCAAGGCAGGCTCGAGACACTTCCAATTCTCTGTACTGCCATTTGGCTTATCTACTGCGCCCAGAGTTTTTACCAAATGCCTGGCTCCAGTAGTAGCTTACTGCAGACTTCAGGGGATTCAGATTTACCCCTATCTGGACGACTGTCTAATTCAGGCAGACAGCAAAGACCTTTTACTTCAACACCTACATTTTGTTCAACGTCTTCTCCTACTACTGGGATTTTCAGTGAACACAAAAAAGTCACATTTGATTCCTTCTCAACGAATGATCTTTTTGGGAGCTCTTCTAGACACAAGTTTACAGATGGCCTTTCTTACTCCAGAAAAACAGTTACAGCTGGCTTCAATCTTCGAGACCTTGGCAACCTTGACTCAGCTCACTGCAAGGAAATTCCTGCAGGCTTTGGGCGACATGGCCTCTTGCATCCTGTTGATTCCAAATGCGAGGCTTCACATGAGGAAACTTCAATGGTACCTAAAGAGTGTATGGTCTCAGAATTGCCACAGTCTGGATACAATGATTCCACTGATTCCCTGCCTCCAGAAGGAATTCCTTTGGTGGTCCAGGGCGTGTGTTTTGAACGAAGGGAAACCCTTTCGTCTTCCTCAACCTACTCAGATCATAACCACGGACGCCTCGGATTATGCTTGGGGAGCTCATTTTCTACACAAATGCCAACAGGGCTCTTGAACAAACAAACACCTTCTATGGCACATCAACTTGAAAGAAATGTTGGCAGTCCAAAATGCTCTTCTAGCCTTCCGGACACTTTTGAAGCCAGGACCTCTGCTAATTCGAACAGACAATACCACAGTCATGTGGTACATAAACAAGCAAGGGGTCTCTCACTCTTACCCCCTTTGCAGACTTGCCATGACTTTATGGGACACAGCCCTAAATTTGAATCTGGATCTTCAGGCACAGTTCATTCCAGGAAATCAGAATCTCTTAGCAGACAGCCTAAGCAGAAACATTTTGGATCCTCACGAATGGATGTTGGACCCCAACTTATTCAGCAAGATAACTGCAGTTTGGGGCTGTCCTCAGATAGATCTGTTTGCATCCCATCTCAACCATCAGTTGCCTCTCTTTTGCACCAGGTCCTTCCACAAGACAGCTTGGAAAGTGGATGCCCTGTCCTTCAGCTGGAGGAATCTTTCAGGATATGCCTTCCTTCCTCTTCCTCTTCTGCCTCGGGTATTGCTAAAGATAAAGCTGGACAAACTCAGACTGATCATTTTGATAGCTCCAAATTGGCCTCGTCTGTTTTGGTATCCAACTCTACTGCACCTTTGCTTGGAACCCCCTTGGAGTCTTCCTCTGACCCATTCTCTGCTGTCCCAGCATCAGGGTCAGGTATTTCACTCTCAAATCAAGACTCTCTGCCTGGCAGCTTGGCTCATCAAAGGCAATTGATTCCTTCTTCTCTTCCTAAACAAGTTTTGGATATTCTTTTGGAAGCTAGGCATCCTAGTACAAGGAAATCTTATGCTTCTAAATGGAAAAGATTTTGTATTTGGATGCAGGATCGTGGTTCTGATCCTTTTTTACCTGATATTCCCTCTATTTTACTTTATCTCTCAGACCTTTTGATTAAAGGTCTTTCCTTTTCTTCCATTAAAATTCATGCTTCTGCTATTTCGGCTCATTTCAATTGTGATCCTCCTTTTTTTTCCCACCAGCTGGTTAGACAATTTCTGAGAGGAGCTAAGAATTTAAGACCTCCTAGATCTCCTCCTGTCCCTCCTTGGGATCTCAACTATGTCTTGGAAAAGCTTACTTTGCCTCCTTTTGAGCCTGCTGCCTCTGCGGATATTAAGTTCTTATCCTGGAAGACAGCTATCTTGTTGGCCTTGACTTCTGCCAGAAGGGTGTCTGAGTTACAAGCCCTCATGGCCGTGGAACCATACCTCATCTTCCATCAGGACAGAGTTTCCTTGAGGACCAATCCTACTTTTATGCCTAAGGTAGTTTCTAGAGTGGCTCTAAGTCAGACTATTCACCTTCCTACCTTTTTCCCAAAACCCCAAAATAAGGGGGAAAGGATTTTGCATTCATTGGACGTACACAGGCAACTACGTTTTTACCTGAACAAAACTAAAGATTTCAGAAAATCAGATCAATTGCTTATCTCATTTGCTTCCAGTTCTCTAGGTAAAGCTATTTCTAAGCAAACTATTTCCAAATGGATTGCTCATGGAATAAGATATTGTTACTCTCTTTATGGAAAACAGATTGCAGGTACTGTCAGGACTCATTCTACTAGAGCAGCTGCCACTTCAGCAGCCTTACTCAGAGGAGTTCCTACCAAGGACATTCTGGAGACTGCCACTTGGAGCTCTGTGCATACCTTTTCCAAGCACTATAACCTCCCTTTGTACTCTAAGTCTAGGGCAGGCTTTGCCTCTGCTGTTTTGCAGGGTCTTCTAGCTGCTCCTTCTTCTTCATAACCTCCTCCCGTGTTCTCAGCTTTGGCATTCTACCCTACAGTTATGACTGCAACAGTGAAACACGAAGAACATAGTACAGTTGTGTATACCTACCATAAATGTAGATGTTCAAGTGTCTTCACTGTTGCAGTCGGTGTTTCCCTCCCTCCAGACCCCTCTTGTTTCTTTTTGCTTACTTTGTTTCCTTTTCCACTACCTTTCTGGTGTATTTTTGTTTCCCTTGGGACACCTTTTGGTTTTATGGGGGCTTCTGACATCAGGGGCAAGAAAGGCTGGAGAAGATGGCGTCGGCTGTCAGCTTTATACCCATGCGTTCTGACGTCAGGGTACTTGCTGATACAGCCGCCGACCCAGACTTTGATATTCTGGCCGACCTCGGGCTGCCTGCCGGCAGGAGTACCCTACAGTTATGACTGCAACAGTGAAGACACTCGAACATCTACATTTATGGTAGGTATACACAACTGTACTTTCTAGGGGTATAACACATGGCTAATTAGGATAGTCTTCTCCCCCAGAATGCCTCATTATCCTCTAGCATGGCCTTGGAGGTATATCACCACAGTACTGCATGTTTTCTTGCAAAGGCACTGTGGTAGGACTGTGTCTGCATACAAGAAAAAGTGTAACTTTTCTGAATTTGGGCTTATACTGCTTCACTGTCATCTGCAAAAAAAAAAAAAAAAAAATGAATTTGCATACTGTTTGGTTACAGAAATGTGCTGTTTAAGCAGTCCAAACTGACAATTTTTAGAAACACTACTAAAAATTTTCAAGTATTTCAGAAGTAAGATTTACCATTCTTTCAGCAAAGTTTCACCTTCTGAACAGTTTTATCCAATTAAATATTTTTGATGTTAAACCATACAGGACAAAGTATAGGAAGCCTCATAGATTCAGTTAATCTTTAATAAAAGCCAAATTCATGTAGGTGAAATTTGAAAGACAATCCATGTTTTGAATTCAAAGCTCTTTATTCCAAAGGCAGAATATCAATATACTCAGAATATTACATTCTGCAAAGCTAAGAAAAACATTAACAGTAAATATTGATATACAGAACTTTCATGCACCACAAACCATTGAATCTAATTGCTGTGAACCGTACAGTGTGAAACTGCACCAACTGAATCTGTAAGTCAGAGAAAACCATCTCCTGGCACCATACTACTACATGTAGTAAATGATCATTAACAGCAGGCATAGCGAGTGCCTCTGTCCCAAATTAATTATTATTACTGCTATATTTCTGCAGTCTTGAAGTAAGTGCAAGTCAGCAGAAGATGGTTCACTGACCAGAAGTTTCAATGTACATAATTTTGCTCTGTAGATTCGGGGGGGGGGGATTCACAATGTGGTATGACTCCAATGAGATGCATATTAGTAAATGCTAAAATTAAATAATGGCTCAATTTCTGTTAATGATGTGCCCAAGAAAAAGCAAAAATAAGTTAAAATGAAGTATAAATTCGATATGACAGTGAAGTTAACTTAGAAAAGCAGCTTTTATTAAAGCTTTATATTAACTTCAGTGTCTGCTGATTTTTTTTTTTTTTTTTTTTTGCTTTATTTTTTAGTTTTAGTTTAGATATGTAGATATTGTTTTTAAGAATTTCTTTGACTTAGACTTTCTTGTTCAGGTGATTTTTTTCTTTTCTGGAATTACATGCAGCAGTTAAAACTTGTAGCAGTTATAACCCTTAGTAAGAATATACAACTGTTTTCATCTGTTTAGGGTTATCAAAACAAAATACCTTTCAGTCTTGAAAATAAAGCTTATGATATTTCTTGGCTGATATGAAATGTCTTAAATAAAAAGACATTTACTGTGTAGAGATGTGTATATAGTATGTTATAGTTTATAGCTAGCCATGCACATTCACAAACACCTTTCCTACCACTCGACTTCAGGAGAATCACATAATGAACACTGACATGCTGAGTAAAGTATTATTTAATTATACATAGACTAAGTCCAAGTTTATCTCCAGTCATGACCTGGGTTCACAGGAAAGTTAAATTTGCTTTGAGTCATAATTTTTTCCAGTGGGAACTGCATTCTCAAGACTAGGATTTTGTAATATAAATATGCTATGCTTCCATTTTGAATTAATACAAATTCAATGTACACCTAGCAACTATAACTGCTTGAAAAGTCTAAGTTAAAAAAAATAATTCCTTTCAACCAGCTGGACTACTGAATGAACAGGACACACATTATTAATGGTAGTCATATTGTTTCAAGAAATATACTTTAATGTTGTTTGATGATGGAATCAGAGGAAGGTGGTGTGCAGTTGTGAAGAATGTGGATATTTTCCTGAAGGTATTTTTCAAGGCTGAATTTCGACCTTAGGGACCTGTAACCAGAGAAACTTTGGGTGTGTCTTATGGCTCCCGAGCATTGCTTAGTCTTACTCGTGCAGTGGCTATAACTACTTGTCACAGACACTTTTCCACCTTCTTCCTTTGAGGTTTTTTTTTTTCTTTTTTATAAAACCATTCATCATTTTAGACCTGATATGTCAGCTGATGGCATATGTATTAACATCTGAGATAGCTGTAATATAACTGGTATACTGCAGGCAAAAAATCTTACATACAAACATGTTTGTCAAGAACATACACTCTACATTCACCACACTTATGCTGAGCTACTAAAACGTAATCTTCCCAAACCGCAAAGACATCCAAAGCCTGTAAATGGCAATGCTTATCCTCAGCAATCTCTAAAGGGAGAAGGGGAATCTTGTGGCGGTAATGAAGGAGGACAGGACAAATACTGCTTGTATGACAGAACATGAGCCATTAACAAGAGGGGACTACACCTGCAGGTGCCGAAGTATAGGATGTTCAGAAATGGCAGAGACGTGTGGGATGTAGGTGGCGTAGTGATCTACATAAAATAAGGTATACGGCAGTAAGAAGAAGAAGGAGAAACAACTCCACATGAAAGGGGCAAGGGAGAGGGTAAGGGAAGAACTCAGTGTAGCGCCATAGCAGTTAACTTAAAGAAGAGGGGAATGACTGTGGCTTGATACAATGTATTGACCCCCATACACATCAAGGAAATTGGATGACAGATGACAAGGAGAGAAAAAGCAGTGTGTGGAGGAGGAAATGGGTAGTAGTCATAGAAGATCACAAACTGCCAGGCTCAGATGGACATTCCAAGCTCCATAACAGAGAGAGAGCAGAATTTACGTGTGTTGATATTTAAATAGAGAGCCATAATACCTTCATGGGAAAATGGCTGTCAGCCATCTTAAAGGCCAATCCATCACAAGCTTGTTTCTACCAAACTTATAAACCTAAACAGCGCTTCAGTATAAGTTATAAAGTGTCATCTATGCTGCTGCTGTTTTGGCTAGAAAGGTAACAATCACACAGAAATAATTCTTTAAAATATTGGGTTATTTGATAGCAGGATTATTTATACCCCAACTCCCACTCACGTGAATCAAATAATGAAACAATAATTTGCATCAGAAGATCTGTTCACCTTCTGTGTTATTTAAATCAATATATTTCCCATCAAACACCTCAGACTCAGAAAATGCTATACTTTTAGAATTTGTCTCTATTCCTGTTTTTCTTGCTCAGAACTCAACTATTATTGAAATAAAATGAAATATTGGCTCTACAAATGCATTTTTATACTTTAAACCAAATTTTTAAAATCATATCATTGCTGACAGCTTACCTATCCCTCCTAGAATCCATAGTGCTTACAAGAACAAGACTTGGCATTGAGAAAAAAAATGTCAGCTGGTCACACATCTCCTAAAAATTAATAGTGTTTTAAAGAACAGAAACTAATCTTTATCTTGTTGTTTTGTAATGATGAAGATATAATAAATAATTGAAATTTGTGAAAATGAACAGTCCTTTCACAATGAGTAAAGGCACCCCAGACGTGGAAACAGTATTGAAGATATTCATAATGAGCGAATCCATTAGATACTATGGAGGCATTTCATCTATGAGCCAGTGATGTGCTGCCACGACTGGACATTCCCTCTAATTTATAGATCAAACTTTCCTTCTTTTATCAACAAGTATTCCCGTTAGATACTTTAACAGTAATTCCAGAATGTATTACCACACACCTGCTGACTATAATCCAGACTGACCCATTTTGCCCAGGCCAGGAAGGCTCACTAGAGGCAGTCAGAGCCCTGATTAGATAAAGGAGACACCCAGATGATTAGGGATTTAAACTGTTACAATAAAAATGTGCCCTTTCTTCCTTTCACCCCAACTCTGGACATTAATAAATCCCTACTGGGTAAAACTATTGATGTTATGTTGTCCATCTCGCCTTCCTTCTTTCTGGTTGGGTTCAGAGCCGATCTCGGCTCCGATTCAGCCACTTCTAAAGCTGGGAGAGTCCTTACTGGCTCGAGGCTAACCCCTTATCCCAGCATGTATAGCAGCTTGCTGCTTGCAGTGTCGAGATTGTCTTCTGCTGGCTCAGGCAAAGTAGTCTATTTTTCTGCCAAAATTGCTGTTTGTTCAGCACTAATTTGCATTATTAATTAGAGTTTAACTGTCTTATCACCCCTATACTTATTACAGTTGTTGTTTGTGTTCATATGCCATTGTTTCCTCTCAGGCCTGTTTTTTCTGTGTGTTGTCGGTGGCCCGTTTTTCTTCAGGGTTATCTTTCCCTTTTTCCCTCCTTGCTTCTTAGGGAGAAGCCGTTTAAGTTAGAGGCTTTCCCCTTTGGGAGCAGTAGCCATTTAATTTAGAGGCTACCCCCTCCTTATCTTTTTTCCCTCTGTCAAAAAAAAAAAAAAAAAAAGTCTCTTTACTTTATTACACTTCACTCTTTGTGTGTAATTCTGTCTAAAGAATCTACAAAGTAGTCAGGCTTTAAAAAATATGACACGTGTTGCCAAAACTTGTCCCTTACAGATTGGCACATGAGTTGCGTTTACTGTTTTGGTGTGGTCCACTTTCAGAACTCGTGCTCTGTGTGCCATGTCTTCAGTGCATGGGTGTTGCAGGAGAGGTGCAACAAACTGATCTTGAGAGGGTTGTTAAAAACCTCAGGTTGAGGTTGCATCAGTTACTCAGCCTTCCATATCTGATGATAGACAAGCATCTTCATCTGCTCCACCTTCGGTGCCGACAAAAGCAAAATCTAAATCTTCGGATCCTTCAGAGCGGATTGTTGGCTCCAAGGATTCCTGTGCTCCGGCAGCTCCATTTGTGACTTCAGAGCTGTCCTGGACTCAAAAGAGGATGAGATCTCCTTCCTTGGACCTGGGGAGATCTGTGCCTCAGTCACCACTTTTACAATCAGCAGCAGGTAGTCACCGGTCCTTGGCCCAAGCCTCTCAATCATCCTGGAGTTTATTGGATGATGATGTGGAAAGAGTGGTGAAGAGGCTTCTCAAGACACAGGTATTTGCTCAATTGTTGTCAGGGCCAGCCCAGAAGGAAGTGGCTCCATTGTCCGGTCCAGCCCCTATCTCGGTTTTTCCTCTGACTGCATCCAATTCGGAGCCGGAGTGCATGTTGGTTCTGACATTCACTCCGACCTCCTCAACAATCCATTCCCTCGAGAGGTCTGGGCATTGAGACTCTCTCGATGGCTCCGAGGGGGGAAGTGGTACCGGGCCCTTGTCCGACCCCTCTCTCCCTCTCAGAGCTTTGGCGCAGGTGAGTTTGGCTCCCACATCTGCCTCGGAGCCATCACCTTCGGTATGGAGGAGGTCTCCAGGCTTCTCAGAGCTGGAGCCTTCCTCCGTTCCAGATTGCGGTGCCTTCGAGGTGATGAGGAGTGTGCTGTCCACTGAGATGCCCCACCCTCAGCTCCAGTGGCTCCGTCCTGTCAATATCTGTGTCTGCTTTGGATCCTTCTCTCCATCCCAAGAGTAGGGAACTGATGCCCCAGGATGCCCCACAGGGTGACCCCTCTTCTTCTGAGACCAATCCTGAGCATGTAAGAGGAAATATGTGGAGTCCCCTGAGTCCATTACCTCTGACACGACTTGGATGACTTGGAAGTGTCCCCACAGTCCCTCTCCGAAGATGTCTCATTCTCAGACATTCTGCAGATCCTTAGGCAGAGGGGAAATTGGAAGTCCATTGCCCCTTCTGAGGACAAGTCCATGTACCTGGATGCATTTGGTTCCCAACCTTCCACCTCCTGGGTATCTCCGCCTTTCAACCCACTTTTGTCTGTTTTGACTCGAAAGGCATGGAGTGCTCCAGAGTCCATGGAGCCTGTTCTGAGAAGGCCAAACAAATTCATGACTGCACCAGATGACAAGACCTTCCTCTCCAAAGGCATGCCAGTTGATGCTATGCTGGTGGCAGCAGCCACCAAGATGGAACTTGCGGAGACTTCCTCTTCTATCCATCTGCCAAACAAGGAGTCTAGAGACATGGATAGGTATGGGAAGTGTGTTTTCTCTTTAGCAGCCTTTACTCTTCAGTTGCTGAACTACTTGACACATTTTACAAGGCTTCAGAGGGATCTCCTTAAAGAGCTGGGAGATACCCTCCAGGATCCTTCAGCTGAGGGAGCAGCTTCCAAGTCAGCTAACCAGCTAGCAACCCTAACCTCCATTGTCAACCCCTCCATGTGCTTGATTTCTTACGCAGAAGATGGAGTGAGTAGGGCTGCAGGCACAGGAGTGGCTCTTCGCAGACATTCCTGGATGCACCTTTGTCAGTCTGCAGAGCCCTTCAAGTCCTCCTTTACAAACACCCCCTTTGACAGCTCGGCCTTGTTTGGGCCACAAGTTCAAGAGACTGTTACCAATGTGATGGCAAAACTCTCTCTGCCGTAGGAGTCTGTTTTTCCACTCCATCCTGGCCTTATCCCAAAGGCCAAAAGAGTGGGAAAATGTGGTTCCATAAATCCCAGGGAGCTTCACCAGACACTTGTGGAGATAATTCCCCCAGAGGCAGAGGGGGAAATAATAACGGGAGACACCAACCTCGCAGCAGGGGGGTACGCAACAGGGAGACAAGGATACGTTGTCTCCCAGACTCTTTCAGAATCCCTGAAGGATTCCCCAGCTGCTCACCTCTGGAGGCAGTCGGGGACAGAATTTCACTGTACCCAAGAGCCTGGCAAGATATAACAGAAGACGAATGGGTACGGTGCTTAATATCCAGGGGTTACAAAATTCCCTTCTCCAACGCACCCCCAAGAAGTCAAAAATCAACAATCCCAGATGTTCCACCCAATCTTTGGGATCAAGCAGCCGTAGAAGTAAAAATTTTGTTGCAAAAAAGAGCCATTCAGGAAGTCCCCACAGACCAGATAAAATCCGGAACTTACTCGAGGTTCTTTTTAATTCCAAAGAAGACAAGGGACTGAAGACCTATCTTGGATCTCAACAAGTTAAACAGGTCAGTAAAGAAGACCAAGTTCTGGATGGTGACACTGCAATCCATTCTACCCTTTTTAGGTCAGGACAATTGGATGTGCTCTATCGATCTCCAGGACGAGTGCTACCATATAAAAATGGACAGGCAGTCCAGGAGACATTTACACTTCTGGCTGGGAGCCAGTCATTATCAGTTCAGAGCTCTGCCCTTTGGTCTCATCACAGCCCCCAGGGTGTTCACCAAATGTATGGCAGTAGTCACAGCTCACCTGAGATGTTTGGGATTCCAGGTGTTTCCTTATCTAGATGACTGGCTTCTCACTGCCATCACCGAGCATCATCTCCTAAGGGCCAGGAACCACATGATTCACACTTGTGCATGCCTAGGAATCACAATAAATTATGAAAAATCTGCCTTGTTGCCCTCTCAGTGTATTACTTTCATAGGCACTCAGCTAAATACAAGAGACATGATAGCCAAGCTTCCATAAGAAAGGGTGCTTGCTATTCAAGGTCAGGTGTCTTTCCTTTTGTCAAAATCAAAGGTTCAGGCTCAATTTGTCCTGAAAGTCTTGGGGTTAATGGTGGCTGCCATTACTCTGGTTCCATTAGCCCATTATCAGATGAGGATTCTGCAATGGCTCCACTTCACTCAGTGGTCATATCAGGACTTGACAATGTCACACATGATCTTAATCACGGATACTTGCAAGAAAGATCTACAGTGGTGGCTCCACTCTTCCCTAGTCACTTTGGGCAGAACCTTTGTAGCCTGTCTTCTGGTAGCCACAGTGACCACAGACACTTCCCAGATAGGGCGGGGGGGGGCATTTTCTGGGACAGACAGTCCAAGGAACTTGGCAACCTCACGAGTACCATTTGCACATCAATGCCCTGGAGATGAGAGCAGTGTTACTAGTGGTGCAAGCACTTCACGACTCTCTCCCTTTGAGCCATATAGCAATTCAGACGGACATGTCAGTAGTGTGGTACATCAACAAACAGAGCGGAACCAAATCTTATCCCTTATGTCGGGAGGCAATTTGAGTATGGCAATGGGTGATCTCCTCTCAGCATTTTCTGGTTGCAATGCACATTCCGGGGAAGTCCAATGTGATAGCAGACAAGCTCAGCAGGGCAATTCTCATGCCCCATGAGTAGTCTCTGAAACAAGATGTGGCAGATATGATCTTCCGCATATGGGGCCATCCACGCTGCAATCTCTTTGCCACTTATCTGAACAACAAATGCAGCAGCTATTTTGCCCTAGTTCCCCCTCCGGGACAGTCACCCAAAGATGCACTGGTCCATGATTGGCCCCACAGGATCCTTTATGCTTTTCCCCCTTTCCTTTAATTCCAAAAGTTCTTCAGAAAGCAAAGTTGAGGAGTTGCAAGCTGAACCTCATTGCTCCATACTGGCCTCATCAGATATGGTTCCCATTCCTTTCACACTACCTGAAGAAGGAGCCTTGGATTCTGGACCCAGTTCAGGACCTTCTGACACATCAGTCAGGGGGTCTTCATCCTTCCATTCAAACTCTCAAGCTGACAGCTTGGTTTCTCCACTTCCGATCCTAGCCAGGCTCCCCGATATCTCTCCTATGGTTCAACATATTTTAGTCTCTTCCCATAAACCAACTACTAGGAAGCTTTATGCTAGTAAATGGAAGAGGTTCTCCCGCTGGGCCAAGCAAAATGACATTGATCCTTTTACAGCTCCAATTGCAAAAATATTGGACTTCCTGGCTGAAACCTTCAAAAAAGGAGCAGCAGCTGCTACGATTTGTGTTCAACTGGCTGCTATTTCTAATTTTCATGTGGGCCTTCTAGGTTCAAATGTCATGTCCCATAAGTTATGCAATGCCTTTTTGAAAGGTGTTACACTATTAAGGCCTCCTATCCGAGAACCTCTCCATCCTTGGGATTTAAACCTACTACTAGCTGCTCTGATCCTTCCTCCCTTTGAACCAGCTGCTTCTTGTCCTCTGAAGTTCTTATCATGGATGACCCTCTTCTTGATTGCGGTTACATCAGCTAGACGGGTCTCCAAGTTACAGACACTTTCCATCCGCCTGCCTTATATGATCTTTCACAAGGATAGAGTATCTCTTAGGACTAATCCTTCCTTTTTAGCAAAAGTCTGCTCAGACGATAATTTGAATCAGTCAATTGAACTTCCTGTTTTCTTTCCAAATTATGGCAACAAGGCAGAGTACAAATTACATCAATTGGATGTCCACAGGCAATTACGATTTTATCTTCAAAGGATTAAGGATATTAGAAAATTAGATCAGCTGTTTGTATCTTTTTCTCAGAGCAAACAAGGCTCATCAGTTTCCAAGGTGACCCTTTCAAAATGGCTGTCCAATACTATTACTTATGTTTATGATTCTCGGAATGTGTCAGTCCCAGGAAAGGTGAGGGGACATTCCACTAGGTCCTTGGCTACCTCCATAGCCTTTCAAGCTAAGTTTCTTTTAGATACTATTTGCTTGGCAGCAACATAGGCTACTCCCTATACCTTCATTACTCATTACAAAGTGGACATGGCCTCTCGAAACAGGGCATCCTTTGGTTCCATGGTACTGGAGTCTCTTTTCCAGTGAGCCACCCAGGATTTAGGTGCTAGGGATGCTGTCCCAACCAGAAAGAAGGAAGGCAAGATGTACAACATAACATAAAGAAGTTATGTTCTTACCATAATGTTCCATGTTTGTTGTCCTTTATCTCACTTTCCTTCTTGCGTACCTCCCTCCTTCCCCCATCCTGGATGATTGAAATGAATTTACCTTTTGGCTGATGTGGCTGAGTTTCCTTTGCCTTTCAACCATTGTTATTCTCCTTGTCACCCTGTTTTCCTGTTGTAGTTGGTACGAGTCTTATTGTTTAGTTACCTCTTTTATTGGGTAATTCATAATTTCCTATCTAGTGGTTAGTTCTCACAAATGAGATCTGGGTAGCTACCGCTATGCATGCTAGGATAAGGGGTTAGCCTCGAGCCAGTAAGGACTCTTCGAGCTTTAGAAGTGGCTGAGTCGGAGCCGAGATCGGCTCCGAACCCAACCAGAAAGAAGGAAGGCGAGATAAAGGACAACAAACCTGGAATGTTATGGTAAGAACATAACATATGAAGTTGTGCTATCTCACCGTTTATTCTTACTGATGGGTTCGGAGCTGATCCCTCGGCTCTGAGTCGGCCTACTACAATGTTTGACGATTTCAAGTAGCTCAAGGCCAAGTCCCTATCCCATGATGCACCTAGAGTTACCTGAGATCTAGTTTGCCCCTGCAACAGATTCACCCTAGCTCGGGCCAGTAAAAACCTTACTATTATTCTATTTCTAAAAATTGTTGAGATTTTATTGTTAAAATAGTTAGATATTTAGGTTAGCTAAGCTCTTATAGCTTTATCTGCAGTTTCCCTTTCCCTTGTGTGCCTTTTTCATAGCTATATATTTGGTCTCATTTTTTTCATAGGCCTATTTAAATTTTCTGACTGAAAGTTGTTTAATCAGTGACCTTCTGTCAATCTTTTTGTGATTAGTTAGTGACCTTTGTCACAACCTTATAGCTGTTAGAGTTAACTTAGTTTAGTGATTTATCACGAATTAATATTATCTACTTAGATCATTTGTGTGTGTGTGTGTGTGTGTGTGTGTGTGTGTGTGTGTGTGTGTGTGTGTGTGTGTTTGTTAGCCTGAGTTTGAGGGCTTATGTGCTTATATTTAGCCTGTTTTTTTATTAGAAGGCTTATCCATATTTCATTGTAGTTAGCCTTAGTTTAAAGGGCTTGTGTGTGTGTGTGTTTATATTTAGCCTGTTTTTTATTAGAAGGCTAATTCATCTTTGTTGTTGTTGGGTGTGTCCATTTTACTGTCATGGCTGATGACAGGGACAAACACCCTAAGTCAGGGTTTAAAAAAATGCCCTAAATGTGGGCAGAAGATGTCTGTCACTGACAGCCATGTCAATTGTGTCTACTGCTTAGTTGCTTTGCACTTGCAAGAAACATGTTCCATATGCTATTCCTTTTCTTCTCGGGTCCTCTAAGAGAGAAAGAGGAAACTTATTGACAGGGGTTTGTTGAAACTTTCTTTCCAGGAGACTTTGAGTGACCAGGATGGATCTAGTAAGTCCTCAAAGTCTTCCAAGACTTCTATGAATTCAAAAAAGTCAAAAACGACTGTGACATCGGCTCCACAGGTCTCGGAGCCAACTGTCTTTTCTTTTCGGAGCTGGTCCTGGGTTTTGGAACCGGTATCCGAAATTCCAAAATCTTCTCTACTTCAGTCGGTACCATCGATCTATTCATCTCAGTCTTCTGTTAGCTTTTCAGATTTGGATGTGGATTGTGTGGTGCGGAAGCTTTTACAGGCACCAGACTTTGCAAAATTGTTATTGGCTCTGACCCATGCAGCTTCGGAGCCGAAGACTCTTATGCCAGCTATAACTCTTCCTCCTCCGAGCCATACTAGTCCTTCGGAGCCAGAGGAGTCAGACTTGCTGATTGTGGAGCCTTCAGAGCCGATGCTTACTCCAGTGTCTTTGGCTGTGTTCACTCTGACATCCTCAGCATTTATCGAGGACTCTAGGAGCTGACACTCTCTGGTCGGGTCCAGGGAGGATAGTCAAACCGACTTGTCAGTTCTGACTCTGCCTCTCAGGGCTTCAGCTTGGATGAGCTCCACTCCTACCAAGGGCTTGGAGCCCACTGTCCCAGTGCCAGGGATATTGATGGTTTTCTCAGATCTGTCGGTCCCTTTGCATTGGAGCAGGGGTGCCTTCGGATCCATGAGGAGAGTTATGTCTCCTAAGACATCCTCAACCTCAGGTCTGGCTTCTTCATCCCCTAAAGCATCTGTATCTGCTTCTGCTTCACAGATCCTGGCAAAGCGCAGAGACCCAGAGCCTCAGGAAGCCCCATTGGGTGGCCCACGCTCTTCCGAGACCTCACCAGAAGCTCCCACTGATGAGGTTGCCAGGAAGAGCGTTTGTAAGAGGAAACATTTAGACTCCCCTCAGGAGTCCCTAACAGCTGATACTGACTTGGATGAATCAGAAGGGTCCCCATGGTCTCCCTCTGAGGATATCTTATTTGCAGAGATACTTCAAATCCTTTGGCAGAGGGGTGACTGGCAGTCTCCAAACCCTATTGAAGATGAGTCCATTCTCCTGAAGGCTTTTGTGTCTCAGCCCTCCACCTCTTGCGTGTCTCCGCCCTTTGATGAGCTTATGCAGCTAGTCTCATGAAGGGCGTGGGAGTCTCCGGACACCATGGAGCCTGTCTCTAGAAGGCCCAATAAGTTCATATCTGCCCCCCAAGATAACTCCTTCTTGACCAAAGGTGTGCCAGTTGATGCCATGCTGGTGGGGGCAGCCACCAAAAAGGAAATGTTTGAAACTTCTTCGTCTATCCATCCTCCTAACAGAGACTCCAGGATTATGGATAGATATGGAAAGCGCATGCTTAGTTCAGTGACTTTTGCACTCCATTCACTTAATTATTTAACCCATTTCACAAGACTACAAAGAGATCTCCTTAAAGAGCTGGGAAATACTCTTCAGGGTACAGTAGCTGCAGGAGCGACAGACAAAGTGGCCTCCCAGCTTGCTACCCTCAACGCCATTGTTAACGCGTCCATTTCATATGCAGCTGATGGAACGAGCAGGGCAGCGGGTACAGGAGTTGCTCTTAGGAGACACTCCTGGATGCACTTGTGTTCCTTCCAGGAGCCCTTCAAGTCATCCTTTGTGAATATCCCTTTTGATGGCTCGCCCCTTTTTGGGCCCAAAGTTAAGGAAACTTTGAACAGATGTGAGCAGGAGGGAAAGACTCTGTATGTCGTCAGAGTCTGTTTTTCCACCCCTACCAGAACCCTACCCCAAGGGTCAAAGGGGAGGGAAAATGTGGTTCCAAAAAGCCCAAGGAGCCTTTCAGGATACACGTTGTGAACCCCCCTCAAGGGGCAGAAGAGGGGGGCAATAATGGAAAACGCCGCCCTCGCGGCAGAGGGGGTCTGCAAAACCAGGGCAACAGAGATCACTTCTTTGGGAAGCCCTACAAGCACTCCTGAAAGGAGGCCTGACTGTCATGCTCTGGAGGCAGTCAGGGATCGCTTATCTTTGTACCCAGACACCTGGCTCAAATAAAAAAAATGACAACTGGGTACAAAGTATCAATTCCAGAGGATACTTCATCCCATTCACCACACCCCCTCCACCGACAAGAAAAATCTCGGATGTTCCACCCAGTTACAGGGAACAAGCAACAGTAGAGGTCCAGACGTTGCTAAGAAAAAGAGTCATCCAACCAGTCCAAGCAGACCAGACAGGCTGCGGAACTTACTCAAGATTCTTTTTTAGTTAAAAAAAAAAAAAACAGGGGACGGGAGACCTATATTGGACCTCAGCAGACTAAACAAATCTGTCAAGAAAGAGAAGTTTTGGATTATCATGCTTCAGTCCATACTTCCCTTCTTAGGGAAAGACAATTGGATGTGCTCCATAGATCTCCAGGATGCGTACTACAACACAGAAATGGCCAGGACATCCAGGAATCATCTGTGCTTCCGGCTGAGAGCCAATCATTACCAGTTTCGAGCCCTACCCTTTGGTCTCACTACAGCCCCCAGAGAGTTCACCAAATGCATGGCAGTGGTCACAGCTCACCTGAGATGTTTAGGATTCCAGGTGTTTTCGTACCTAGATGATTGGCTCCTCACTGACACAACCAGGCATTAACTCATTCTGGCCAGGGAATCCACTCTGTCAGTCTGCAGCCAGCTGGGCATTACAATAAACTCAGAAAAATCGGCCTTGTCACCATCACAGCATATCGTCTTTATCAGAGCAGAACTGGACACCACCACCACCACCGTGCTAAGACTGCCAGTAGAAAGAGTCTTACTACTTCATCAACAGGTCTGCATTCCAATATCCAAAGACAAGACTCCAGCATCAGAAGTTCTAAAATTGTTAGGTATGATGGCAGCAGCAATTCTAGCCATAACACTAGGTCATATGCACATGCAGATACTGCAATGGCTGTTGTTCACTCAATGGTCTTACCAAGAGCTCCCCATGTCTCACCTGATAATGATCACAAACTCCTGCAAAAAGAATCTTCAGTGGTGGTTGACCTCACTTCATGTTACAATAGGACGTCCATTTATTTTACCCCCACCAGTGGCCACAGTGACCACAGATGCTTTCCTGATAGGGTGGGGGGGGGGGGGCATTTTCAGGGAAGAACAGCCCAAGGCACATGGCCCGATCAACAGACACATCTGCATATCAATGTCTTAGAGATGAGAGCAGTACTTTTGGCATTGCAGTACTTCCAGGACTCTCTTCCTCTGGTTACAGTTATGATTCAGATGGACAACATGTCAGTGGTCTGGTACTTCAACAAACAAGGAGGAACCAAGTCATACCCCCTTTGTCACAAGGCCCTAAGAGTATGGCAGTGGGCTATATCCACCCAGCACTTTCTGTTAGCAATGCACATCATGGGGAAATCTGACTTGATAGCAGACAAGATGAGCAGAGCAATTGTGTTGCTCCATGAGTGGTCCCTCAAGACAGAAATAGCGGACAGGATATTCCGCAGGTGGGGCCAGCCTTGCTGTGACCTTTTTGCCAGTCACATGAACACGAAATGCAGAAGCTACTTTGCCCTTTTTCCCCCTCTGGGAGAAGCCCCAAGGGACGCACTCGTTCATGATTGGCCCTCGGGTCTCCTCTTTGCATTCCCACCAATTCCACTGATACCCAAGGTATTACAGAAAGCAAAAGCCTTGGGAAGGACCATCATTCTAATAGCTCTTCATTGGCCTCGTCTGATTTGGTTCCCCTTCCTTCGATTTCATCTTTTGGAGGACCCCTGGATTCTGGATCCAGTTCCAGACCTTCTGACGCACTCGTCGGGGAACTTCATCCCCCTCTGCAGTTCCTGAAGCTGACAGCTTGGCTGCTCCAATTCCCATCATAGCCAAGTTCCATAACCTTTCTAATGACATGAAGCAAATTCTCTTATCCTTTCATAAATACTCTACGAGGAAGCTATACCTCAGCAAATGGAAAAACATTTCTATATGGGCCTCTAAAAACAATATTGATCCTTACCAAGCCCCTTTGGTCTCTATACTAGAATTCTCGACCATAATCTTCAATAAAGGCCCTGCAGCAGCAACAGTCCGTGTTCAACTTGCTGTCATTTCTAACTTTCATCTTGGATTCGAAGGGTTGAATTTTATGTCACACAAATTATCCAAAGCCTTTCTCAAAGGGACCTTTCATATTAGAACACCTGTGAAATCTCCCTATTCCCCATGGAATCTAAATGTTATGCTTTCCTGCATAATTCTTCCTCCATTTGAACCAGCTTCCTCATGTGACCTCAAATTTTTGTCATGGAAAACTATCTTTTTAGTGGCTATTACTTCTGCCTGCAGAAGCTTCAAGCCTTGTCCATTAAGTCTCCTTATTTGATTATTCATGCAGACAGAGTCTCACTTCAAACAAACTCCTCTTTTTTGCCCAAGGTTTGCACTGAAACTAATCTTAACCAAATTATTGATTTGCCAGTTTTCTTCCCCAATCACTCCAACAATCTAGAATACATGCTGCACAAACTTGATGTTCAGAGACAGCTCAGATTTTATTTGGATAGAACAAAAGATTTCAGGAAATCAGATCACCTTTATGTTTCCTATTCAGACTCCAGGAAAGGTATGCCAGTGGCTAAAACAACTCTGTCTAAATGGTTATCTGATTGTATCACCTTTGCTTATTCAACTGCTCTTACAGCATAAAATGAAAGCTCACTCAACCAGAGCAGTTTCTACATCTTCTGCTTTTTCTGCCAGACTTCCTATTGATAACATTTGTGCAGCAGCCACTTGGTTGAAACCTCATATCTTTATCACTCATTACAAAGTTGACAGGGCCTCCTTTGGATCCATGGTCTTGAGAAATATACTCCTGTGAGCCACCTGAGGTAGATGGTGCTTGGGACACTAACCATCAGTAAGAATGAACGGCGAGATAGAACAACTTCACATAAAGAATTTATGTACTTACCATAATGTTCCATGTGAAATGTTCATCTCACCTTCATTCTTACGTCCCTCCCTCCTACCCCCTCCTGGGTTTTCAGAAGACCAAGATGCTAGATACTTCCTGGTCACTCAACCCTTGTATACCTTCTCTTATGGAGTTATATAATGACATATGGTACTATTATATGCAGCAAACAAGATTTGGGGTAACTCTAGGTGCATCATGGGATAGGGCCTTGGCCTCAAGCTACTTGAAATCCTCGAGCTTTGTAGTAGGCCGAATCGGAGCCGAGGGATTGGCTCCGAACCTATCAGTAAGAATGAAGGTGAGATGAACAACTCACATGGAATGTTATGGTAAGTACATAACTTCTTTTTCTTTTTCCTGCCATCTGTCCCTACCTGTAAAGTATTTTGAATCAACATACTATCTCCTCATGACTCAGCCATTCTACATACTCTACATACTTCCATTCCCATAATGCATTTGTTCCAGCCCCATAATGTGTTATTTAGTACTCTGGGGAGATTTTCACTACTTTGGCTGATTTTACATGTGAAGTTATTTTTTCAGATTACTTTTGCTAGTCTTACGTATTTCTGTGCATTCTCAGAGTCATGTCGCTACAATTGAGCTATTTTATTGTCAGTGTTTTCCAGGATGTTCTCTACAACTCAGTTTGTTTCTGGTGCACATTTTCATTGTTGAGGTTTACATAACTGTATTTTACAATGACTGTTTACTTGAAAAAGGACTGGTCCTGAAGTTTCCAAGATAAAAATAATAGTACTGTTTTTCAAGAAAAACAATAGGGATGGTTTATGAAATTGGAGACCCAATGCTTTCTGTCAGATTGTTACTAGTTAATCATAGAGATGTTTTATGAGAGTCTCTTCAGTAGTTAGTCATTTGATCAGCGCTGAGATTTATGACATTAAACATGGGAAAGTGCAAGATCTTTTGATATTGCTGAAGGAATTTGTGGACCCTATTTTATGTAGGAGAGCTGTAAGTAGGCTCTTGAATTGTGACATAGTAAAAGCTTTTGACAGTGTATGTTATGCCAGCATCTAAAACTTACTAGGCATATGTGGCTTTTGCAATTTATTCATTACATTCTGCAAAAGCATCTATTTAGAGACAGTACACTTTCCTTTAGTGAGTGGGTATATTGGAAAATAATTAACTTTGAAATAAGGAGTGAAACAGGATTGTCCCTATGCAGCATTCTTTTCACATTAGTAATTAATGAGATGTAAAATTACAGGATAGTAGATGGGATTTTTTGACAGAAGTTTGTTTTTCTTCTTGTTTTGTTTATGCTTATGATGTTATATAAGTTACTTACAACAAATTATGGATGGAAGGAGCAGTAGCTGTTTTCTAAACAATATTACAACATTTCCAGCCGGCAAATTAATTTTGCAGGAATTGGTGATTGAAAACAAAAGCAGTTTGCTGATGAGCCCAAAATCATATGAAGAAGTTATGAACATGGATGATTTTGGGTAGCATTGATAAAATGGATGATGGAATTGTTCTGGCAAAATAAAAAGGTATGCAGCAGCAGTTTATAAAGAAATGAAAGTGTGAGATGGCAATGTAATGAACCGTATGGCAAGAAAATGGCCTGTGGTTTATGTGAAATCAAAAGGAAAGGATATATTTGCTGTGAAACAAGCTTATTTCTACCTTTAGGTTTTGTTGTTGAACAAATATTTTCTGTAATACACATTGGGGAATAATCTTATGCAGATATTACTTCTGAGATTCTTTTTGACAAGTCAATTTGTTACTGAATTTGACAAAAAGGATTGGCTTCCATGAAACAAATATTATGAATAATTGGATGGTGCAGTGGTGCAGCGGTAGTCTTGTCACCTCACAGCAAGAGGTCCTCCGGTTCGATTCTCAGCTGGAGTGCTTTCTGTGCAGAGTCTTCATGTCCTCCCTGTGTTCGTGTGGGTTTCGTCTGGGTGCTCCTGGGTCCTCCCATGTTTTAAAGACTTGAGTCTGGAGTTTTTCTCCCTGGGCCTCCACTGAATATTGGCTTCATTCCAAGTCGGACTTTGCCAGTAAACAAATGTTAAATAAAATTTAAAAAAAAAAACTTTTCTAATCAAATGTAAAATTGACTTTATAATTTAGAACTGACATTAACCCTGATGACATACAAAGATAAAGCCCTGTAGCTGGCAGTGAGGCTGAACATGCCTATTAGCAGTTTAGCCTCCATAATAGCATAGATAGACTATCAAGCTCTGGTGGAGGCTAGAATGATCTCTGGGCTGGGAGCGTAGGATGACGAGCATGGTCATCCTAGGGTTATATGTGTAAATGTCCTCAACAGGCCATTCTTCATTACCCAGCCGACCAATGACCAGTCAACATGTTGAGGATTTAATATCTAGAAAACGCCCTAACATGAACAACAGTAAATATAATGCTGTCAGCTTTTAACCCTGCTGCACCTCTCAAATGAGTGTCCCCACTTCCTTTTCTCACTGCCTATGCTAATCTCTGCTTGGAGAATATCAGATAACCACCCATGATTCCCTCCACTCCCTTTCCTTCATGAAGGTGTCTTCACAAGAGTGAGTGCTGGATGTGGAGGATGGAAGCAATAGGAGCAAAGACTAGTAGCTGATGGTCAACTGAGTCAACTGGGACACCTAAAAAGAAACTGAAGCTGTGAGCATTGTGCTGCATGCTTCTCTGTGTCTGCAGTAAATCTGCAACCACCATATGAAGTTGGGAGCATTGTGCTGCATGCTTCTCTGTGCCTGCAGTGTTTGCAACCACCATATAACTTTGCAATTCAACTTTACTTCAGTCATATGCCTCCAAACAAGGTTCTACAAGGAAATAAAACAAGAAAAAAGATGTTTGAACAAGATGAAGTACAAATATAGAAAAATGCTTAGTGGAAGATGGATATAGAGCAGCTGAAAACAATAGAATGGTGCTGAATAATTTTACAAGATTTCATTTGAATAAATCCATTAAAAAAGACAGTAAATAAAAAAAAGAAAATGTATTGTCAAATGAAAAACAAGGAAATATATAAATTGGGTGATTTTTTTGTATAAAGGATGTCATTGGATAACTACCTGCAAAAGCAAATATGAAATGTACATGTACGGAAGAAATGAAATGTAAGGCAAACAATAGTAAACTAGAATGTAAACTAGAAGAAACAGCGATGCATATATTTTTGAAATGTAGAATATACTAACGTTTTTGCTCCAGTATGCCACTATTTAATTATTTTTGTATATACTGTATATAGTTTTTTGTTTGTTTCTTGTTTTTATATATGTATGCTTTCTTAGTTGTTTTATCCTTATAATAGTTGATTCAGTTCTACTGTTATTTTTTTATAAAAATGGTAATAAAGCATCCTATCAAAAATTATGAAAATGTTGACAAAGTTCACAAAGTACTCTTACTTTATTTTTTATGGAATCAGCAATTTATAAAAGTGTATAATATTGTGTAATAAGCAATGGAATCCAAATCAAGTTTTGAAGAAAAGAACAAAAGTAGCAAAAACGGTATGGGATTAATGACTTTTACAAAATTCTGAAAATATTTTTGTATATAGTATTAATAGTGTACGTAAAATTAATTTTTTTAATGAAGAATATAAGAAACTTTCACATAAGTAAAATACCCCTACTCTTTTCAATAAACTCTCCCAAGCATTTGCAAACTCAGAGAGATGAAATTTCAGTTTAATATCACAATGAGCAGTGCAGCATCCCCATTATGCTGCACTGCACTGCCATTGCAGGAATATGAATCTAACCTCCTGGTGCAGAAAAATAATCCAAAGTCATTCTACTCTTCCAACATCAAAGACAGGTACACTGCCTACTGAGCCATAGACGATGCCAAAATATTACATTAAGAAAAGCAACTTTATGGCCTGCAACCTTTGATGTACATGTAACACCCCCATATCCCCAGCATGGATAGATTTCATATCTATTTGACTTTATTCTTCACTTTTGCTTATGCAATCCCCTACCTTTCTGTACATATTACAGAAGGATAGTAGATACATTTTCTGTTCCTGATCAGATTGGATATGAATAAACAAGTAACACTCAAACTCACAGTCCCTTGTACAGTCTTAAAAAACTCCCACTTCCTGCTGGTACCATGGGAAGTTTAAAATTCTGTTAATTGTGGAAATTGTGTGGAAGTCACCATGTTTGCAGTACTGATGTAGTCATTTGGCTTAATCACACCTGCTAGCAAACACTTAACGAGGCATCAAATACAAGATTGTTGGCAAACTTGACAGCAACTGCCTGGAGAACAGAGTCACGAGAAATTTAAATGTGAGATACATGTTTTAATCTGAAGAGATAAAGCAGTGTTTTACCTTAATTGTTGAGTTATCATTTTCTCAAATTTAAGCTACTTAATTAAGACAGATAAAGTTGTGAATTAAATACCAACATTAAGTTACATTGAAAAAGCAGCATTGAGTATGACCAGCCTTTTAGGTGCTCTAGGCTTGATTCACACAAAGGTAGCTCAGGCAACGAGCACCACCAATGTGAAACAGAACACATTATGAACAGTGCTGTATGTGTGACTGTGTTAAGCCATGTGTTTACCATCAGTGAGAGCAATATGCTAGTGACAGGCCCAGAGAAGGTGCAGTACATGAGTAATATGAATTTGCAAAGATGTGTTGAGATGGAAGAATACAATAACAGCAGTGAGGACCTCCTGAGGCTCTTTTGTTATTTGTAGCTATCTATTAATGAAGTCCTGTAACAATGACCCAACTTTTTTCTGTGCATATTTGAGTTTGCTAATATTTAGCTACAATGTAGGAAAGCAAGGCTTTTTGCATGTTTCATGCTTTGTCAGTTTTTTTTTTCATTTGGATGAA
Source organism: Protopterus annectens (assembly GCF_019279795.1). Taxonomy (NCBI): domain Eukaryota; kingdom Metazoa; phylum Chordata; order Ceratodontiformes; family Protopteridae; genus Protopterus; species Protopterus annectens. Next base: position 76,356,928 of record NC_056747.1, on the reverse strand, counting down.
CAACAGTCAGTGAATTCTTATTTATAAAGCCAATAACCTAGCATCATATTGTTCCAGATACAGAAAGGTTGTCCTGATGTTTGAATCCACTCACTGATACAAGGAAAGGTGGGATCTACAGCCAAATGGGGATTTACAGAATCTCACTTGTAATGGTAGGTTCTTGGAATCCTGTTAGTAAGTATGTGACCCAAGTCCGACAGAAAGGCTTATAGTTTTGGGAATAGGCAGACTCAGGAGATAGATAAACTACCTTTTCCTGCCTTTAATTTGGAAGAATAATATCTTAAACCTATTGAGTTATGTCTGTACCCCATCTTCTGAACAGTCTGGTGAAACCTGTAGCCTGTTTCCACTAGCCTACTGCAAGTATGTAGGCCAACGTAAAGATGAGGCCCAGCAATGTGAAGGACTATGTGATGATAGGAGGTGCCACCAGCCATGCCACGAGAAACAGGGCAGTGAATTTGTAACATATGCCAGCACAGCTAGCTGGAATTTTGTAAATAATTATTTGTCGTTTGTATATCAAACTGATTTGTACAGGTGCATGTGCTGAAAATGTATTTGTCAGGTTTGCAGTTGGCTTGTGTTAAAATGTTTCAACAGTGTGTCCTGCTGGAAGAAAAAGAAATGTACATGCATTACTGTAACTGTTTGCACATTGTAACAGCACATACTGAAATGAAGAGGTTATTCTTAATCCACCTAACTTTGCAAAATATCCTTGAAATTAAATTACTTTATGGGTTATGCCATAAAGATGTTATCCCACAGTTTTGAATGGAGCCAAAGATGCAATATATATGCTAGAGAATAGTTGGCAGCTCCTTTGGGAAGAGTGAAATGGTTTTATGGTTTTACGGTTTTATGACTTCCAGGAGATCTCAGCAAAGCTCTATCTATGTGTATGATAACACATAGGTGCTAAAATCCTGCCAGCTTCTAGTGTTGGCAATAACATGGGAAACAGAGCCAGATGTGCGTGATGTCATTCTGTAAGCCAAATGTAATATTTAGATATTACTGGGAGTTTGCTCTTGGTATTCTGTATTCTGTCTTGGATCTGACAACAAGGACTGGTCACCCATATTGCCTTGCTCTATTCAGTAAGTAGGAACAGTAATTCATTTAGTCACTCAGGAATAGGTAGTGAGACTGTTTTTTCTACAAGTAGATGAAACTTTCCATTGGTGTTATTTTTAATATTCCCTGTGACTGAAACTCTGGTGTTTACTGTGAATAGATATTTAGTATGTTCTTGTTCTTTTATTATTTATTATTAAATATATTTAAACTTTTCATTGTGGCTGGTCCTTGTTTTAGAAAATATTTAAGCTTTGAGGGTATTTGCATATATTTATTTGGTGATAAATCTGGCTACTCTTGAGAGCCTTGTTGCTTGATCAACATTACCTTTTGTATTCATATTAATTTCAGTCAGTATAATTGGGTAGCCTTGTAAGAGCTTTAAAATAGCTGGCAGGGTTCTGGTGGCAGTACTAACTACCTTATAGTCTGGGCAGAAAGGGGCACAGCAAAAGAACCTGTGCCAGCCTTTCCCAGGTGTGTGTGTGTGTGTGTGTGTGTGTGTGTGTAAATCAAATCTCAAAGAGTGTGTGTGTCATCTGCTTGGAATAGGGACACAAAGCATTGGTTTCACAAAGAGGGTGTGGGAGAACTTAACTTGGAACCCCAGCTAAGGACTCAACTCTGAGCTGTGCCGGTCGGGAGTCTTATTGGGGGTCTGGACAGATGTAGAGAAGAAACAGTCCCCAGACTGAGAGTGTTCCTTGGGTGCTCTTAAGGGAAATTGTGCTTGATGTAGAGAGGTCTGCATCTGTATATACTGAGTGTATCCATTTGTATTCCACGTGAACGTCCCTCTCCAGTGTCAATGGAGAGGATTCAGTCTCCTTGATTACTGGCCCAGTGAGGGGACATCATAGACCTATACAATATGTACAGCTGAGGGATGCCCCACTATCAGTGATGAGTCATCTAAGTAAAGACAGAACACAGTTCAGGACAGATATCCATAATCACCTTGAGTCAACATAATCTCAAAAGCACTTAATGAGAAATGTAAGTCTGCATATCTTGAGAAGTTCTCTCAATTTATGTAGTAAATTATCTAGTTTGCTTTTGTAATAGTTTAAGATGCCAGTGACCGTTTTCAAGAGGCTTAAGAGCTTTAATTTAGTTAAGTGAGGGATTCGGGGTTACATACTATTATACAAACACGAAGGTGAAACGAAACTGTTAATCCAAATAAAAGGAAAGGAAAGACCTCGGAAGCTTAAAATGCAAATTACAAAGTTTTTAATCCACGACAGCCACAAGACAAGAAATATCCACTACACAGCAACGGAAAGGCATCAACATATCCACTACACAGCAACGGAAACGCACTTGGACTTAATAGCGTTAACGCACTTGGACTTAATAGCGTTTATGTTGATGCCTTTCCGTGGATTAAAAACTTTGTAATTTGCATTTTAAGCTTCCGAGGTCTTTCCTTTCCTTTTATTTGGATTACATACTATTATGCTAATGGAGACTATAAAATTCTTTGACTGCACAAGTTGGCTTATTTGTGGTGTGTTGTTTTAACCAACAAAGAAATGGTACCAAATAAGAAATAGTATAACAGCAGTGCAGCCACTTTTTCAGTACAACAGTTTTTTGAAAGGCACGCATCTTACTAACAAGCAGGATTCCTCTTTTCAAAAGAACAGGCAGATACTCTGTCAGTCATTTATAGCAAAACTAAGTACCTTTGATGTTGCTGATGGTAACTGACAAGTTTGCAGTGGTCTTCATAGTGTCATCAAGAAGAGCAAGGAAAACAGCCTTCATTGTAAATGAGCAACAGCGTCTTGCACATATGTATATTCAGAATTTGCTTCACTTTATATGTCTTTTTTGTGTGTAATCTTTAGTACTTAATGTTTCAGGTACATTTGCTATCAGGGCCTTGAACTTCACCATCCACATTAATCATTTTCAAAGAAACCTGGCACAGCAGTCTTTGACATCTTTGAAAAGGATTCTTAAACCAGAATCAAAGAAACAGCGACCACTTTGAAAACCATGTTTACTATATCCTACTTCTTCATATGTCTGATGCATAATGCAGCTGATGGAGCAGTTCATGCAGTGAGGGCAGTCATTATGAGAGATCTTGCCGGCTTCACCTGTGTGACTTTGCGGACAACTTCAAAGTGCCCTTTATGAATAATTCAGTTAAAAAGCAGATGCAGAAGTGCTAGTGGGATAGCAAAATTCTTGCTGATGTCTGAGTCAGATTTGAGAATCTGTAATGGTCATGAACAAGGAACCAAAAAGGGACCAAGTTATTATGTATGGAAGTCCAGGCATCAGAGTTTTGACTCCATTTTGGATAGGGATTGCCATGGCAAAGGTGGCCTCTTCAACAGATGCAGACACAGAGGGAGCTTGAAAAGTCAGGGATATCTTGGGCCATTCTCTGACAGGCAACCAAGTTATCCCTGAAGGGTTGCTGAAATGCTACCATCTGGAGGCAGTTGAGGGTCATTTATCTCTCTATTAAGTGGTGTGATTGGCCATCACACAGGATTCTTGGCTATGAGAGATAATATCCAGGGGCTATTCAATTCCCTTTGCCCAGTGCCAACGTCAGATGATTTTACTGCTTCCGGATGTACCACCCCATGAGCAAGAAGTTACCTCAAGGTAAATTCTATCCCTGCTTCAAAAAGAGCCATCCAAAAGGTCCTACCAGAGTAGCTAGGGCCAGGATTTTACTCAAGATTCTTTTTGTTTCCCAAAGAAAACAAGGACTTTAGGCCAGTTCTGGACCTAAGCCACCTAAATGCATAGGTAAAAAGATCCAGCATAGGGTGGCCACTGTGCAAATGATTCTGCCATGCCATTGTCCCTCTGTTACAACAGCCCTCCCTCCTTCCCCCCTTCCATTTATCCCTACAAAGGATCTGAAGGTTGGTGGTTCCTTCAAAGAAATATAAAATAAGAAACTAGATTAGTTTTAGGAGCAAACTTGATCTGACAGAGCTTCACACACATAGGCATTACAGGAGGCAAAGATTTAGAGGCACTCAAGGCTAGAGCACTTGTTTTGCCATCTCGGATCAGGAAAACATCCCAAAGACCCAACAATCGTATCAAATGGATGATTATGAAAAGACTCTAGTGTTATATTAAGTACATAAACCTCATTAATGTGCTGCTTCCTGTATTTCTATCTACTTGTCCTTTATATAGCTCTGATAGTCTCTACTTGCCCTTTATATAGCTCCGAATAAATTAGTTAAACTGACTGAGGCTGCCATGTTTTTACATGTAGCTAGTAAGTTTTTACCCAGTTAACAAATGAATAAATAGCTAGTATTATTTGGTCCATCTGTCTCCAACTTCTTCCATTTATTCCCTGTAATGCTGCTGCCATTTAGTTGTTCTCCAATGCAACACTTCCAGTATCTATTTGGTTCCCTATTACGAGAGTGAAAGTCCATTTAAGCGAATCCATAAATGTCGACACGTATTGCACGAACCGGCATTACAGCGAGCATCCAAAACCGCGAATTTGGAAATGTCGAATTACTGTGGTTGGCCCATCGGTGGTATAGCTCCATAAGGAAGTGTGTGATAGTTACGGACCTTAGGGTTAGGGTGTGGGTTAAGGTAAGTGCATAGATAGTTAATGTATGTAAGATTTAGTGTAGGGTTAGGAGTAGGGTTTTGGTAAATGCATGTATGTGGATTATTTATTTTGTTTGTTTATATTTTCGTAGGGAAGTGTGCGGTAGTTAGGGACCTTAGGGTTAGGGAGGGGTTAAGGATAGTGCATAGATAGTTGTGTATGTGAGGTTTAGTGTAGGGTTAGAAGTAGGGTTTTGGTGCTTTACTTTAGGGTTAGAAATAGGGTTTGGTTAGTGTATTTACGTGGTTTATTTATTTTGTTTGGGTAGGTAGTATGTAACGGATGGTGGGGTTGGCCGACTATGACAGTTCGAGATTTAAAATTTCTCGGTTTAGTGCGTTCAATATTCTCGTGGTTCGCGCAATTTGTGTCGGTGTTTTGCTATTCGCTCAAAAGGAGTTTCGCTCTGGTAATATAGACCCATCTATTTAATATGAAAAGTATTATTTGCTACTTGAGTGCCATTCTCATATAACTTCACTTCTGTGACACAACTGTTTTACTGAATTGTCTCTGCCAACTGTTTTGCATTATCTAAACCTAAATCCCATATTTCTATCATTTTACTAAATCCACCTGCATCAAAATAATTAACAGGGAAGAAATGTGAAAATTGATTGTACTGTCGATGTTGATTCATTATTAATTGTACAGATCTTTTTTAACCTCTCAGCCATTGCACACCAGGATATGGAGACCTACCATTTTCTGAGAAGCAGAAATCCTAATTGTGTGCTAAGCAATAAGCTATGACCAAGGGGTTATGCTGATGTTCTAGTCAATCAACTCAAAGAGCATAACATGACATGAGGAGCAGCCATCTGTGACAATGCCCTAGAGGCTAATTAATTAAACTTCAGTTTGCCAAAATTAGCTTTCTGGGAGTTCTTAACAGTAAGCATTTTCTCTGACTCTTATCTCTCCAAAATTGCTGTTTCACTTCTTATTTATCTTGAGATACTGCTATATATGTATGTTCATATTTTTATTTTATTTTAATTTTTTTTCAGAATCGCAGTTTTTGCAGAATTAGAATAATTAGTTAGGAGATATAGGTCCTGTGTGTCTCATATGGATTTTGCTCAGCTAGCTGTTACTTTATTTAATTTTCTTTTAGGGAATACCCTTTTGTTAATTGGGTTCACTGAGTCATTCTTTAGTGCTTTGGCTTTCAGTGACTCATATGAAATGCTAATCTGAACATTAACAGATCTGCTGGGAGCATCACATTGTTGTCCTTTTTAAGATTTTAATTTTTAATATAGTTTTCTAGTGACATGCTGTTCTTTATTTATTTACTATTAACCTGAGATACAGTAACTAAAGGTTTGTGCAACAAGCATTTTGGCAAGAATTGTACGTGGATAAGTCTTTACATTTTAGGTTTTAGTTCTAAAAATTGCCATCAATTTTCTGACAGCTTGCAGTTCAGCATTGTCAAAATAATCATCTCTACTGCGTCAGTTAAATGCTAGTTTACTAGCAATAATTTTATTCTCAGATGAATACTAATACAAAATCAGGAGACTCCTTTGCAGGTGTGCTTGTTTCAAATTCAGACAGAAATTTGGAGCAGTTTATACACAGCTGTAGACAAACTGAAAATGTTTCCTACATTGTAATTAAGATTTTATTTAAATCAGTACTGTCATCAGGCTGTAGAAAAATGTTAATAAATATACATGTATGCTGTAGTCGGAATGCTGGCATACAGTAAAACAGCTGCATTTAGTGTTTATTTTTGTGTGTAGCAATGTGCCGCATATAGACACATCATATATATATATATATATATATATATATATATATTTGCATGCATATGTACAGTCATACATACATACATGAAAGATGAAGGTGGGGGGAGAGAGAAGGGAAAAGTATGTTTGTATCATGTGGACATTTTAACATCAGAATTTGGTTAATCCATGTGGTTCAACAAGGCCTATAAGGTGCACGTGACTATGAGATCACCCCAGCAGCATACTTGCCATTTAGGTCAATGTTAGGTGCTGAAAAGTAATTATATTTGATTTCAGCAGTATGCTCATTAACAGTTTGTTTAATTGGCAGTTAGCATAGAGGACTTAAGTTCTGCCTTGTAATGGGCTGCTTCCTGTACCTGAACAGGGTTTGAATCCTTACACCTTTATTTACCTGCTGTGTTGCCTTCAGCAAGTCCCTTAACCAGGCAGTGCTGTGGGGCAGTTTGGACTTTGGGCTAGGTTAATTAATAGTCTCCTGGACTGTAGGCCTAGTAAATATCTATGAACTTATCAAATGAAAATAAAACAGTAATATATTCAGAACTTCAAGCCTTATGCAGCAAACTTCCCTACCTTATTTTCTATAAGGATAGAGTCTCACTGAGAACTAATTCTTCCTTTTTACTGAAAGTGGTGTCAGAGCAGTGTATCAACCAGTCTATTGACCTCCCAGTATTTTTTTCCTAATCATTCTAACAAGGGAGAGTATTGCCTACTTTCACAGGCAAATCCATTTTTATTTGGACAGAACAAAATCTAACCATAAATCAGACCAGTTATTTCTGGCTTTTTCTGGACCAAGACTAGGTCGTCCTGTTTCTAAAGTTACATTAGCGTCATGATTGAGAAAATTGCATTACCTTCATCTACAACAAGAACAACATCACCTTGCCACACAAAGTGAAAGCCCATTCTAGAAGGTCAATGGCAACTTCAGCAGCTTACCATGCTAGGGCTTCCCTCAATGACATTTGCTCAGCTGCGACTTTGGCCAACCCCCATACCTTTATTCTGCATTACAAATTGGATTTGGCCTCTAGAGGAAAAGCTTCTTTTGGTTCCATTGTGCTCAGGAATATCCTTTCATGAGGGATGCTCAGGGATACAGGTAGCTGGGGACTCTGTCCCATCAGTAAAGAATGAACAATGATTAACAACATCAGATAAAGAAGTTATGTCTTACCATAATGTTCCATCTGTGTTGTTGATCTTTGTTCATTCATTACTCCCCACCCTCCGTCCCCATCTGGAGGTACCTGATGGATTTCATATGGTCCTTCTTCCATTCTTGTATGTCTGTTATGATCAGATGTAGCCTCTACTTTTGTCTATCAACCTGCAAACTCGATCTGAGGTAGCAGGGAGCAGAGCATTGTGCGTAGGATCTTGGCTCGAGAGTTTTTGGCTGACGCGAGCTTGATATAAGGCTGGCTCGGTTCCGAGGATGGAACTGATAACCCATCAGTAATGAATGAACGAAGATCAACAACACAGATGGAACATTATGGTAAGACATAACTTCTTTTTTTTTGCCTGTAATAGAAATTGTAAGACTTGTTCCAATGTGATATCAAGAGAAAACTAAATTTTCAAGAATGGTGGTAGCAGCAATATGGTACCTAGGGTAAAGTTAACACCAAATTTATGGCCAATATATTGACAATATGCTTAGGATCTGAATCTGTGACATTTCCAAAGATGTGCTCAAGTCTATTGTTGGACATTATTTTTTAATTTCTTGACACAAAAGAAGAAAGATTTCTAATTTCCTTTGGTACCTATAGTGACCTTAAGCTCAATCTCAACTTTAAGTTTTCTAATAGTGCTCTTTAAGTTCCTTGCTGGCATGTTTAACTGTGGGGGATGTGGATTTCTTACAGATTTTCATTATTTTGCTTCGTTATACAGTTGATTAATAAGGGAGTGCTATCTGAGAGGTTTATTCATGAATTTATCATAATATTTAGGGATACTGGACAACAACTTTTCTATGCAGCTGTTTAGATGCTGGTAAAAGTCAGAGGTGAATGCAGCAGCCATGTCACCTGGGCCATTTGTAGGGCATTTCTTTGAACTTTGTGTAGGTCTTCTACAAGATGAAGTAGGTTTGTCATGGAGAAGGCCCTAAAAATGGTTTAATTTGGTGGTGGGGTGATACCACTAGGCCTTAAAGAAAATGGCTGATTTTTGTAGTTACATTTAACCAGGGATACAGTCAGGAGTTATGCTGTTAAGGACCAAATCGAGGATTCCAGATCCTCAATGGGTTGTATTTTTCAATTTGTTCCAGCACATTGTTATTAACTGAGTACAGCAAACACTAATCATATCCATTTTTAGACATGTAAACATGCCAATTAATGCTTGAGTAATTGAAGTTCCCTAGCAAGAGGATGTTTGGTTTGATATTTAACCTCTGAACGGTGTTACGGTAATTTCAATAATCTTTATGGGACATTGATGGGGATCTGTAGCTAGCAGTGAAGTGAAGTGATAATTAGATTTATTAAGGTTGATTTGGATAGCCGCAGTGTTACAGCGGTAGCGTTGTTGCCTCACAGCAAGAGGTTCTCCTGTCAATTCACGGCTGAAGTGCCTTCTGTGTGGAGTCCGCATGTCCTCAACGCAGTTGAGTGGCCTCCGAAAGACATGCATGAATGGGCGTGCCTTCTCTGAAGGTTGGGCATCGGGTTGGCAACTAGGCACCATAAAAAAAATCTACTGCCAATCATTAGCAGACCGGAATTCCGCTGTGGCGACCCCTAACCGGGAAAAGCCGAAAAGACAAACAACAACATTAAGGATGATTTGGATATCTATTTCCACATTAGTGTCATGGATAATTTGATGCAAGTTGATGGCATTTTTGACAAATACTCCACCTTCGTTACCCTAGGACCTGATGGCATGATAAGTGGTAAAGCCTGTTATAGAGGGAGTTGTGTCACCACATTGGAAACCTGTTAGTTGGACTGTGGTAAGGTATCTTACAGACATTTAATTGTGCCTCCACACTACACTGAGTAATCTAAGAAATGGGTGCTATTGAGGATCTCGTAAGCAGTTGCATCCAAGCCATCTGTTGTTCATTCTCACAGTGACATAAGCTACAATTATAACATCAGATCTAGAATGCCAATTATGTTTGAAAGCATATACTTTTGAGGAGGGAGCTACCAACTCAAGAAGGTAGTGGAAAACTAAAGATCTTTAGCAAGCATACCTCTGACTTGGAAAGCTTAATAGGATCATAGGTTTGTAGGTGTTTACTAGGCTAATGACCAGAAGGGGCTTGTTAAGCCTAGTCATGCATCCCAAATCTCTGACAAGTTCTGGTACCCATGATAAGTGTAAGCAGGGACCTGGGATCTGAACCATTTACAGGCTGCCTGCATCCATGAGAAATGCAGATGCCAAACTAGGGATGAATTTCCTGTTCCCCATCCAGTTGTTCAAGTTACACTTGAATTGTGTTAGGGAGGAACTCTACTTCACATGGATGGGGACCTTGTTCCAGAGAATGAGTAGTCTCTGGGATACACATATGTCTCTTCGGCAGGTCCTATTTATATCGCAGACAAGGTTTACGTCTTTAGAATGGGTAATTCTGGTGCTGTTTGTTTTGTGGATATGCAGGATGTCCATCAGGGTGGGGTCTAAAATTGCCTTGTATGCCAGGCATAGATCTCCCCTCAACAGCATGTAGGAGACAGAATACATGGTTAGGGCCTTGAAGTGGTCTGCATAGTACATGTTACTTACACCCGGTATTCTTTTAGTGAGGAGCCTATGTGGACATTCCAATTGTTGGATATGCCTAGTTAGGTACATACCAAAGGGGGTAGTATACTCAATTATAGGTCTAATGAATGCCAAATAGAGTGAACTAATTGCTTCCTTGGACCTATACCTTCATTTATAAGTTGCATAACATAAAATGATTTCCTGACTACTGTAGACACATGATAGTCAAAGGTTAGAGTACTGTCTATGCAAGCCCCTTGACATCTCTTAGGTGTGTATTGTCAATATGATAGTTACCTTGGGTGAATGACTTCCAGAAGGATACTATTATGCATTTCTTGGCATTTAGTTTTAAAGTATGACTCAGACACCATTTGTTTGTCTGTGTCAGCCCTTCCTGGAGAGCATTTGTGTCAGTGGGGGATTCAATGACAGCTCCTAATTTGCAATCATCTGCAAATTTAGTCAGCCAGAAGGCATTGCCATTGGCATTGACTTCAGAAAAGTAAATGCTAAAAAGGAGCAGTCCCAGGACCGATCCCTGAGGGAATCTGCTTGTGACTGGCCTGTTTGTAGATGTAGACTCCCCAGTTCTAACTTCCTGGGTCCTGCCTATGAGCCAGCTAGCTATCCACCAGGTGACATAAGAGTTTGTACCTAATTTCATGATTTTGTTAACAATGCTCAGGTGGGATATTGTGTCACATGCCTTGACCAGGCCAAGATAGGCAGTGTGAACCATTATGTCCTCACCCATTGCTTTTGTGACCTTCTCAAAAAAGTCCACCAGGTTAAGCAGGCATAACCTGCCCTTGACAAAACCAAATTGAGTTAGGTCCAGTGTCTGGAGTTTTCCTATGTAATTATTGATCATTTTCATGTTAGTTATTTCCGTAGCTTTGCATATAAGACTAGTGAGACTTATGGGTCTGTAGATGGGCCCACCTTTGTGCAGAAGGCTGACTGTTGCTGTTCACCATTCCTGAGGCACAAAGCGTGTTTGGAGGCTACAGTTAAATAGTAGTTCCAGAGGGTTTGATAGGTCATACTTCATGCTATTTAGAAGGCATCCTGGGATATTGTGTGTGCCCATTGATGCAGTGTTCGTGGCTTTAGAGATATCATTAAGGACCTGTATTTCCTGAAGGAAGGTTGATGGGGAGGGAGGGGTAAAATTGGAGCTGCATTTGTTGGCCAGTAGGTTTGGTATATCCTCTGGCTCAATATAGTTGGCTTCATTAACAACGAGCTCTGCACACAATTGTGTATTGCCTTTGAGGTTGTGGACATATCTAAAGAATGTCTTGTGGTTGTCCTTGGCCTGGGAGGCCATATTTACCTCAAATTTGGCTTTGGTAGACTTTATTTGTCCTCTGAGTTGTTTGTTTAGTTTGATGAGATTGCTTTTATCCTGTTGGGTGCTGCACCTCCTAATTTTTGTCATGATTTTCTTCCTTCTGCTATACCATCTATTGATGTTGTGATTCCACCAGGGAGGCTTGTTTTTGAGTTAGTTCTGTACTTCTTCCTGGTGGGTACAGCTGCTTCTATGGAACTATTAACATGTTTGTAGAGGGTTTCTGTGAACAGTTCTGTTTAGGCTGCAGTGTTCCCATGGTTTATGGGGGATTGAAATTTTGCCAGGTTATCACTTAATAGTAGGAAGTAAGCGTTACAGTAGTTCCTGAATATGCCAGGGTTAGCTGGGGTTCCAGGTTTTATTTTTACTTCAAAGGAGACTATTTTGTGGGCTGACATTACCAGAAAAGACATTACACTATGGGATGTACAGCACTCTCCCATATTAGTAAGGACTAGATCCAGAATGGTTGCACCCATGTTTGGTGTATTGACTATCTGGTCTAGGGAATTTGTGTTTTCAAAATCCAAGAATAACTTTGCCTGTACATTTGGTTTTGTATATGATTCCCAATTAATAGTGGGGTAATTAAAGTTACCCATGAATATGGTATTGGGTTGGATAATAAGTGTTTTCAGTAAGTTTAAATACATGGTATGGGTTTCCTGGCTCATAGAGGGGGACCTATAGCTTGCAAAAAAATGGTATTCAATTTTGCCTATGGAAATTTGAACATGGAGAAGCTCAAGTGCATTGTCCTGTGTAATCAGACTTAAGGTATATTTATTTTTGATGTAAATCAAGACACCTCCACCTTTAGTTTCTGTCTGTGTAGTAGCTGGTCAAAATGTGTGGAAGGCATTATAACCTTGCACAATCAGTGTGCTATCCATGGCTTTAAACCATGTCTCAGTGACCGCACAGACATCAACATTCTCTAGGGTGAAAAAGCACTTCTAGGGGTGGAGTTTTTTTTTTTGTTTGTTTATTCTGCAATGATTGAGCATCAACACCTTTAGATTGTGTTGGTTTTGATTTGCTATGTTGGAGGTACTTTCCGTTTGGCATTGCTTAAAAACGGCACTATGGGGGATGACAATATTTTAGCTAATACTGAAAGCCTAGACGGGAGAGGTGCTGACCATCCCTGGCAAAGCAGCATGGTCTGTTGACCATCTCTTTCCATGCTGACAAATATTGCACCCCATTAGAATGATACCAGAAATTAAGCCAATTATTGAAGTCAGTCATCTTTTGTTCATACTATGGCGTATGACATCATCCTAGAAAAAGGTAAAATGTTTCACAATGCTGGGCTCATATGAACCTGGGACACATATTCTGAGAGCTCCATGATATCTCTCTTCATATAATGTAGAGAGGTATGTCTCAGGTCATTTATGCCCACATGAACTATGCCTGAGTAATACTGGTACTTGTGGTCCAATGACCAGAGTGCATCTGTAATGTGGCGGATCTTGACCCCTAACAAGCAACTGACTGTGACTTTCTCCTTACTCAGCCTGGTGAGAGGAACATCAGTGTGTCTCACAATGGTGTCTCCAATGACCAGAATGTTGGATTGTGTGGTGGCTTGCCTCATGGGCTTAGAAGTTGAGGCTCCATGAGATGTGGCTGCATGTGTTAATGTTGGTGTTGTTTTGAAAGAGTGCATTTGGGACTGCTGAGGGTGTTTGTTATATGTACTTCCTCTAGGAGGTCTTTGGAGTTTAGGAAGGTTACATTTAAGTGCCTTACCATATGTGGGTATATGTGTCTGCTTTGAATTGTATGTGATGGGTGCAGTTTGTGTACTACTGACAACCTTATTGACATTAGGAGTGCTTTTATGTGAAAGCTTCACCTCCATTGACATTGTATAACTACTTCTCTCAGATACCATATTAGTTTGTTTGAGAATTAACTGGTTGTTAGTAAATATAAGGCAATTAGGGCGGCCACGGTGGTGCAGCAGTTAGCATTGCCACCTCACAGCAAGAGGTTTTCCGGTTCGATCCTCAGCTGGGGTGCCTTCTGTGTGGAGTCTGCATGTCCTCCCTGTAGTCATGTGGGTTTCCTCCGGTTGCTCCGGTTTCCTCCCAAAGACATGCTGTAGGTGGAATGGACTCTCTAAATTGGCCCTATGCATGAGTGCATGCATGCGTGTGCCTTCTGTGGAAGGTTGGGCGCCGGGCTGGCAACTTGACACCGTAAAACTCCACTGCCAATCATGACCGGACAGGTGATCCACTGTGGTGACTCCTAACTGGGAAAAGCCGAAGGAAGAAGAAGAAATAAATATGAGGCAATTCTGTATTGTCTCAGGATGCTCATATCCACCAAGATGATAATGGAGATAGTGAGAAATTCATATCCATGGCAACAGACCCTTTTTTATTGATTAGACACTTGGAATGAGAATATTAAATATTGTCAGGAGTATCTGGTTTGCAGCTTGGGGGCAGTGCAAACTAGTTGTCCTGACTGCAACTAGGTATTGGTAAAATTTTAATGGTCCTTTTACAAGAAAAATGTCAACTCATTGTGTCTTCATCTATATAAGGCAGTGCCATTGAGGGAAACTAATATATAAATCCTGATGATTTATGAATGGAGTATTTAGGCTGGTATATAAACAACTGGGTCTACTTTGACTCACCGAAATTACATTTCAGTGAATACAAGTTGGCTGACTCCTCTTCTCTGAAACGCTGTTAAATCGAAAGCACGGACTGCCGAAATCTTTTTCCTCTGAAAGGAACCACTTGGTCACCATGGTGAACTTTGCCCTTTCTTCAGTGGAGTGCGATCTTGGAGTTGGTATATTTAAGTAGGGGGAGTGGGAGACAAAGTCCCCCACTTGGGTTTAGTTTTGGTCCATTCAGGTTTTTTTCATGGTGGCCAAGTGGCTCCTTTCACAGGGAAAGGATTTCGGCAGTCCATGCTTTCGAATTAATGGGGTTTCGGAGAAGTGGAGTCGGCTAACTTGGATTAATTGAAATGTTATTTCAGTAAGTCAAAGTAGACCCAAAGAGCTGTGCCAGGATGCATAAAAGTCACTGGACGGCAATGACATCTGCTGATGTGGACACCTACACACGGGAACACAAAATTTTAAAAATGGCAAAAAGTTAACAGAAGGCATGTCTTTTTGCATCAGAGGCTTAACATTGTGACTGTGAGTTCTTGAAGAATAATTAGCATTGCTGTGTATGTTAGTGTTGTATTAGAGCTGCACCCAGACCTGCATATCAAGTCATCACTGTGATAGTCATAAGGCAGCAAAGTTTTTGGAATCTATGTACAGAATTGACAATTACATGCCAGAAAAGAGTTTAGTATTTTCCTTGGCTTCCTTACATTGGTTTATAGTGGCATAAATATATTATAGCAAATCATATGCATCTAATAAAGTTGCAAAGCAGCAATACTTTTGGAATCTACCTACCTACCTACCATAGCGGTAATTACATATCAGAAAAATAGATTTATATTTTTTAGGCTTTCTTGTATGGTTTGGGATATATACTGTATCATTTGGTAGACAACACATTTCATGTACTAGCTTTATTTTTCTTTTTTGTATTGGACAAAGGCCCCCTTAACCTCCATTTGGGCATCTTTACCCCTATCTCCTTATTGTTGCACTAACTTAAAGAAATGGGGAAAACCCCTGTAAATGAAAACTCAACCCAATGTGTTATCTTCAAAATGCATAGGTCTCATTTAGATCATCCTGTAGGCATCTCCCATATCAGTACTTTTTTCCTTCCTTGTATCACATGGTGCTGTTTTCTTAATCATCAATTTTGAATTGTTAGAAAACGAAAAAGGTTCCCATGTTCATGCATGCCAACAGAGTCCACTATTGACATGTATAAATTTGCAGGCACGTAGTTGTAGTGTCAGCCATATTTGGTATGTATACATATGTATTTGTCAGAAACATTTAACAGGAGTACCAAGCATGTATTTACTTAAGTTCATTAGTTAGACACAACCATTCCTGTATTCATCAGCATTTATTGTAATCTCTCAACAATTTTGGAACCCACCAATATCAGCAGACCTGAATACCTTGAAAAAGCAGAACAGTTGCATTGACCCACCTAACATCAGTGAGGTATCCATTAAGGTAAACTTCCCCCATGACATCCACAGCTGAAGTATACCCTCCCCAGATTAATGTTGCAGCAATACAGGTAGAATGCTGCCTCAGCTGTTAAGCTGAATAACTTGTTATGAATGCCAGTTTATGAAGGACCCCACTGTAATTTACTGATTTAAGACCAGAAAATACAGGAAAGAAAATGGCAACCCCATCTACATTGCCATGTATGCCTTGCTGCTGCTGTCTTGCTGGAACTAATTCAGCCCTAATGTATTCCTTTGCTTGCTTTTCTGCTACTCACATTTATTTAATTTTGTAAAGGTTGCATTTCTGTGATTTCTGCCAGTAAGCTGCTTTAAGAAACCAATTTCCTTTTAGTGAAGAATGCTATTACTTTTTCTTTTGTGAAACCATCCATAACATCAAGCAGATTAAAATGACTCCTTTTCAATAAGTAACTATTATATGAAAGAAAATGGCAGGAAAGAATGCCAAACTAAGTTATAATGCTATGACATTATCATACTTTAAGAATTATTTAGCTTGTAATCAAGATGCACTAGTTGCTAGAGTAAGTGAATCACTGAATGACTAACTGATTTGTTTACTGAATGATGTCAGTGCACACATTCAAGTGCCTCTTTTCCAGACGAAACTGGTACAAAGCAACATCACTTGCACGCATTATAACAGTACATACAATAGTATGCACCATCTAAAATTTACAAACTGTACCATATCAGAAAATAGTATATCAGAATATGAATAATTAGGAAATCAGACACATCTTCTCAAAGTAATCTGCACCATAGTAATGATCTGCTATCTAGTCTATTTTGAAAGCACTAACCGTTTATTAAGCAAAGCATTTACAACTCCAGATAACCTGCCATTGAAATGTAATAGTATTATGTGGACATTATTAAGGAACAGGAGAATTCGCAGTGGTGTGATAATGCCTAACACATTAGATAGAAGGTTTCACGGCCACTGGAGCATCCAGTATTCCCCCAATACTGACCTTTCTGGGGGGGGGGGTCTTACTGTACTCAGAAAATGAGAGCATAATCTGATTTTGAATTACTATGTCTAATTCTCACAGTTTTTGTATTACCTTGTTCTGCTAGATGATTAGTAGTGACAGTATTGACCCAGGCATGTGTGCATGTTGTCATCCTGAGAGGGTACTAATTTCAGTTTTGTAAAGACCAGTGTATCAATTAGCCTATGCACTGCACTACACACAAATTGAGTACATATGCATGTGTGCAAATACACAAAGTACCATTCAGTAACACCACACCCAGTCATACACTCAATCTCAACAGTTTGACTTTGTCAAGGAGAGGTCATGTCTGTTAAATCTGGTCGACTTCTTTAACACAGTCACCAAAGCCATGGACGAGGGGATGACAGCGCACACCACCTACTTTGACCTGGCTAAAGCCTTCAACACTATTCCCCACTAGGGCATAATAGACAAACCCTCTCAACTAGGTATCAATTCATATGTTATCAGATGGGTAACAAACTGGGTCACTGATAGATGCCACCTCAACCAGTAGACCCATAACAAGCAGCGTGCCCCAGGGATCAGTCTTGGGGTCTCTGTTATTTGGGATATACTTCTATACTTCTCTGAGGTGCAGGCCAAAACCACTGAGCTATGGCTGACCAAGTTTGCACATGACTGCAAGCTGAGCATGGTCATCAATTCCCCAACTGATGTGGATGTCCTCCAGGAGAGTCTCACCCAAACAAATGACTGGTACCAGAAACATGGCCTCAAGTTGGATGCCAGAAAATGCATCATCATCCCCTTTGGTGAGAGTGATGTCCCCACATATTATCACATTAATAACAACATCCTAAGCACGCAATCAGTCGTGAGGGATTTGGACACCCAGGTTGATAGCAACCTGACTTTTGACCACAATGTTGCTTCCATTATATGGAAAGCTTTCTATGTGACCCACCTCAGACGTAAGGGTAGGTATCTCATCCAGGGACAAGGAAGTCATAACATCCCTGTATTCTTCCCTTATAAGGCCAATTATTGAGTACAACACCCCCTTCAGCATGTACCTCGCAAAGCACATGCAGAGGCTGGAGAGACCATAGAGGTTCCTCACCAGAAGAATCCAGGGCCTCAAACATCAACTCTACACAGATAGGCTAAAAGCCCTGTCCCTCTACTCAGTTTCATACAGACTCCTCAGAGGTGACCTCTGTCTGGCATACAAAGTAATCTCAGACCCCGCCTTGATGGGATTGCTGTATATCCCCAAGTCAAGCTCCACTCGAGTAACCCACACGCATGACCTCAACCTGGTCTGTGACATCAATAGGACTTGTTGGTGGGACAGATTTGTGTCCCAGAGACTTCCCCACCTGTAGAATAGACTCCCTCTTCACGTCAAGCAGAGTACCTCATTATCCCTTTTCAAGCGCAACCTGGATAACTGGATGGGGAACAGAAAATGCATCCCTGGGATTCCACCAGTGTCCCTGCTGGACAGGGGCTTTGGGTGCTGACTTGTCTAGATTTAAATTGTTTCTCAAGTTCCTACACCACAGGAGATGGAAAAAGGATTCTGAGGAAAGTTTTTATTTAGATTCCCCTCCTAACAAGTTATCTTTTTTCTGATGTTATAACTAGAATGAAGAAGTTGGTTCAGTGAGAGTAAAAACAAATATCAGAATCTAAGCAAATATATGACTTATTAGGTGATTTTCCTCAGCTTCCAGTGGTTCCTCCTGTCTTACCAAAATTAGAGGATATTTTCAGTAAGTTAGCCTTCTGCCATTAAAAAGTCTGATAAATAATATAGTTCCTCAGACCCACATATTTCTCTTTTCAAATCGTAGCTCCTTTGCTCTCAGACATCCTGAATTTCCCTGTTAATACCCTTTGTAAGCTTAAATAAGCTTTAATCCCTGATTGCCCGATTTGGGTAATTGTGCACGTGAGATCTGTGATAAAGTGACCTCTGTTCTGTCTGTATATGTCTCAGCCAGTCTGAGAGTTGCTTTACTGCATCTAATTTCTAAGCAGCATCAGCCAGATTCTTACTTCCATTATATTTTGTTTACTGCTTAATATGCGGCAGTGAGCTTTAGATGTGTTTTGTTTTCAATTAGGTCCACTAGTCCATAAATTAAGCATTGCAGAAGTTGCTTGATTGTAATTGATCATCTCTAGAAGGAAAAGGACTGTATTCATTGACAGAATCAACGAAGACTACATATAGCTTTAATACCCAGTATGCCCAGCAAAAAAAAAAAAACAGTAACCGCACCTCATACCTGAAAGACATATTTGCAATCATCATTAAACTCGACACAAGTACATTGTTACCACAATATCAGTTTGTTTGATGTAGTTGAATAACTTGGCATGCTCCCGGTCTTTCTTTTGTAACAACTGCAAACACTGAAAAGCACACAATAAGATTAACTACTTATGCAACGTTTTAGTTACAAATCAGGGAATGTACATGTTTTAAGAATTTTAAATATTTGTCTTAAGAATATACTAGATCAGTAAAGTTGGTAATTTTTACATGCAGTGTCAGAAAGATCACCACTCCCCTTTTTGTTTGTGCAGGTGTGCCTTAACAAATCCTTATAGGAGCTACAGAAATGCTGTTGTATGGCTGACTATGAAGCCACTGCCGTCAGTTTGGTATTTTTTGCATATTTTGTTTTGAAAGTACTATCATTCATTATCTCTACCCATTTTGTCTAATTCTGGACCTAATTCTGACTGGTAATCTGCATAAAATGAGTGCCTGATGGGTGGTGTGCTAGGTGAAATGCAAGCGGGTACAACCCAGAATGAGCTGGGTGTAGCAGAGAAGGAGGAAGGAATGCCAGCTAACACTAACACAAAATAATTGTATTCCTACTGGTCAGAAGTAAACACAGCAACAGTCATAAGGTAAGAACCAGTTATGGACCTGATGGTAGGCCATGCAGGGCACATACTACCCCCACACACACACACACACACACACACACACACACACAAACACACACACACACACACACATATCAAAAATTAACATTTTAATCGATGTCTAGTACACTTACCTGCAGGTTGTCGGAATGTAGGAGGAAATCAAAACCTGGAGACTGTGGCAAAACTCATGTGGACACATGGAGAACTTGCAAATTCTTGAGAAAAAGCACCCTGGTTACAAACCAAACTGAAGAACCAAATGATATGAGGCAACAAATACTTAGCTGCTGTACCACTCTAAATATGTTCAATAAAATACCTGCATTGTACTGTCTTAAAAGTTATTTACCAAATGCTTTCTTCTTTCAAGAGACTAGTTATTCTTCTGCAGGAAGAATTAATTTAACCCTAATATTAAAGCTAGGGTTACCCTTTTTAGATATGTATACTAAGACATATCTTCTTTTTGTATGAAAACAAAACACAGTCAACCAATGTAAAGTATTTTTTACAGTTTATTTAAAAAACCCTCATGTTTGAAGAGTTTTATATAAACTTTGCCATTTAGTGCTGTGAAAGTACTGGCCATCTGTATACATTGTGACTGCATATAATCACAACGTTCAAATAATAAAATATACATTAAGAATATAGAGGAATTCCTCATTTTCTTTCTCAAACTGTTCTGCAATGATGCCCTGTCTCTGTGTAATTGAACTTGCGTGGGCATGTCCATTAATGTGGTTATTTAAATATGCATATATTATGTTAATTCATTGTCCCTGACTTTAAGGTCCTTTGTCCCTGACTCTCATCTGGAGGTTGAGAGGTATACCTAGCTCAGATGCTGCAGTGACTTAACTGTCAAAACCATTTTCTGAAAAATGTGTTTTGGCAGCTAATCATATTCCTTCTGAGAAAGATGAGAACGAATTTGGGAAGAAAGTTTATACTTCTTCCCCTTTAGCCTTCAGTATAGAGAATAATGAGGCTCACATGTCCAATTTTCTGCTGACTTTCTTAATGCTATTAGAAGGTTAGTTGCTGACCTTCCTTCTTCAGATAATGACATTTCTAAATTCTTTATGATCATCTGTCCCTCGGGTAACCAAACACTCTGGTGCTGTATTCAGAGTAGCTGCTATTACATTAGTGATGAGAATATTTGCCTGGGCTAAGTTCCCCAAATTTACCAGAAAATGTCAAAACTGAGGTCCTTAATGCCCCCCCCCCCCCCGATAAAGAGGTATTATTTGGTCCTTCTTCTACTTAGACACGTAAGAGAAGCAATAAAAGTGGAAAGTTAATTCAGGGAATTGCACAGATTTTTCATACCACCATATCAAAATACAGTTGACACTTTCCTTCCAGTTCAGGATCCATTTATAGGAAACAAAATAAATAATCTCAGCAAGGCACAGGTAAGCAAAATTTCAGAAAGACGGATCAGGGAAGTTGAAAAAAAATAGGAGGATCCCCCCAGAACCAAAAACAGTTAAAAAAAAGCAAACTCGATCATATGCCCCTTTGTGTGTTTTTCCCTCCCCACCCTGGTATTCCAGTGACTCTTTCCTAAACTCAAGGTCTTTGCTCCTGTGTGGCAACAGATAACATCAGATGGTTGATTTGTAGAATCATTCAGAAAAGTTACAACTGGCATTGGTACTCCCTTCCTCATTTTCAAGGGATTCTTCTCCATCTCTCCAATCAAACTTCTCCGCTTTATGAGGGAATTATAAAGCCTGCTACCCCAGTTCAAATAGGAAAAAGGTCTATTCAAGAATCATTCTGGTAGCAATGAAAGAAGAACTTGGAAACCTGCTCTAGACCTTTCTTTTCTAAACCTTCTCTTGAAAATCTCAAAATTCAAAATGCTTTCTTTACAGTCTTTATGGCCTTTCATTCCACTTCTCAGATTTGTTTTTACATGTTTCAGTGTCCACTTCACATTTTCAATTTTCTGGTTATCTACAGCTCCAAGGGTGTATAAAAAAATGTGTGGCTCCTGTAATATCCTGTTACAGGCTGCAAGCCATTTATATTTTTCCATATTCAGATGATTGCCTTATTTTTGTAAATTCTTTTACAAGATATCAAGAATTTCTGGATTGGGTACAAAACCTTTTTTCTCAATCTGGAATTTCAAATGAACATAGAAGAAAATTTCTCTCATTGTTTTCTCACAGAATAGTGTTTCTGTGATGTTTCCTGACTGCATCCCTCATGATGGCTTTTTTGTCCTCAGGACAAAGTAGAGTTTTACAAGAAACAATTTGTGATACTCTCCAGAATTTCTGCCAGGAAAGTCCTCAGGATATTGGTTTCATGATCTGTATGGTTTTTCATGATTCCATTGGCCAGACTTCATATAAGGAAAATTTAGTGGTTCCTTCAATCACTTTTAACCCAACACCAGCAACTCCTGTCATTTCAGATTCCAGTAATGGGATTTGTAATAAGGTAGCTGTTTTGCTGGGTAGAGCAGCTATCTCTCAGCCCACATCTGCTCTTTTCCCTTCCAGCTCCTACTTAATTAAGAACAACAAATGGAACAAGCTCAACAGACTGAAGCACATAAATGTCAAAGAAATTATGGGTGTAATAAATGCTGTCAAACTCTAAATCATCTTTGGATTCCAGGCCCTCTTCTAGTAATCAAGGAAAACACAGCAGAGATATGTTACAAAAAACAGAGGAGGGGTACTAGATCCTACCTTTTTGCAGACTTGCTCTGGTAGCCAGGAATTGGCAACTGAGCACAAATGATCCCTACAGGATATCTGTAGTCTGACAGTGCAGAATATTGTTACAGATGAGTTCAACAGGACCAGGGCAAACCCTCACAAATGGAAGTTGAACCCAGGGATCTTCCAGGAAATGATTCATCTGTGGATAGCTCCTCAAATAGATCTGCTTGCCTCCAGTCATAACAGACAAAGAAATTCTGCTACAGAACTCCTTGCACAAAGTCCATAAAGACAGATCCCTTTTCATTCCCATAAGCAGGAATGTTTGTGTGTGTCTTTTCACCCTTTCCTCTGGTAACCAGGGGTGTTCATCATTTGATCACTTCTGCAGTAGCCTAAGCTACATAGGTTATACCATGCAGAGGATATGACAGCAGGCCAGCTTCCAATCTTAAGGACACTACCCACATATCCAGACCATTGACAACTGTCTATTACTGGCCAGATAAATTGCCTTCAGTGGGGGGTTATTTTACTTAGAAAATTGTGTTTTTTTTTTCAGTAACTTTTAAATGTGAAGTGCTGCTTTTACTTTAATTTTGATTTTCAGGCAAAAACATTAGATCCAAAAGTTTAGATCCAATGTTAAGTATTTTTGTCTATTTGAAACATATGGGTTGTTAGATCTGACCTTGGCACCCAAGTCTGAAGCTTCTTCAGATTCAGAGCTCTGACTTCTCCGCTACCCATAATTATGAAAAATAAAACTGAAAACACCAAATGTAATGGAAAACACCAGGGCTTTATTATACATGTGAATGCTTAAACACTAAGCGTTTTCGTCTATGGATTAGACTTCATCAGCGTACAAAGCAAGACTCATTGACATATTTAAATACTTAATAGACTAACAAAATCAATTATTAAAAACCAATCAACGTACTTGGTAAAACATGCCCCTTTATGCTTAAAGGTACAAATAACTAAAATCATTCCCTATAACATCACTGCAGTGTTTTTAAAAAGAGCTACAAAATATAAACCTAAAGCATAATAAATATATACTAAATCCTTATTAAATAAATAAATAACATTTTGTATGTATCAAAAATAATGATAAAAATCTAAAAATTATTCAAACCATTTTCTAAACTCATAAAAAAGATATAATCAATTTAATAAAGCTGCTCTCTTCCTACGAATGCTTGACATAGCTATTGAATCATTAAGTCCAGGAAAATGTAAGGCATTTAGCCTCAATTGCCAACAAAGTTCTTTTAAATATAAATTATTCTCTATATTCACACATAATGGTGTCAACAATATTCTATCCATGGCAAAAAATACAAATCTTTTAAAATCTGAACATCAGGCAGAATGGCGAAATGACACATTAGTCATTTCTTTCTTTTTGAAATCATAAACATGTTCACTTATTCTATCTCTTAGTCTCCTTTCAGTCTTGTCCACATAAACGGCACAACATGAGGAATGCAAGGGCAAGTAAACCAAGTTTCTAGTATTGCAATTGACTTTTTTCTGGAGATGGGATGGTCTTTTATAATTATTAATGACTGCATATGGACCTTTGTGTATATATTTACACATTCTACAACAGCCACATTTATTCATGGAACTATGACTCCAGACCATTTTATTAGCCCCAGCCTCTAGTATGGCCTTAATGTTTTTACCATGAAACTAAGTAATTGCTGGACTAGTACTCAACAGTTTTTTTTTTAATTCTATGTCAAATATAATGTTCTACATTATTTTCACAGTGTTAACATACGAGTGTGTGGTATTGCTGAATGGAACAACAAAAGAGAACATTTTGTCTTTAATTTCAACACCACTCCCAGTAAAATTAACAGGAGTGTCTACATTACCCCTCAGAATAGGTGCAAATCTCCCTGACCTATGTGTAATTACTTCCTTTTTGATATTATTAAGAAAGTCAATAGAATACCTTCTATCCAGAAACAACCTAGTTAAATGATGTATTTCTGCATAAAATAAGTTGACATCTGATATAAGGTGGGACAAACACACCATTTGGCCTTTAACAACAGATTTCTTTTGAAAACAGGGGTGACAGCTTTCAAAATGTAAATATGTATTGACAAATGTCGCTTTTCTAAAAATAGAAGTATAACAACCTTTTATGGAGTCTTTCCCAGGGGTCAGATATAAACAGTTAATTTTATTTTCACCAATTATGTATGTAAACTTCAAAAATTTTGTGAAATTCTGCCATAAAGAATAGAAATGCAGCCATTGTTCACTATCACCCTTCTATAAAATCAATACATCATCTCATACTCAAGCTCTCCTTGTGTAACCATATCTGACAACAGAAAATCAAGTCTAGCATACGCTTTGTTGATTTCATTAAGTAGCAGTCTTTGGTAGGTGTTTTCACATGCTAGAAGCTGAAAAATGTTTGGTGAATATTCAGTACTGTCCATTGTACTGCGGTGGTGGTGCTGCGGTAGCGTTGTCACCTCATAGCAAGACATTGCCCCGTTCGATTCTCAGCTAGAGCGTCTTGTGTGTGGAGGCATACGTGAATGGGGCGTGCCTTCCTTGAAGGTTGTGCATCAGGGCTGGTAACCCGGTATGTAAAAATCCACTACCAATCATTAGCGGACCGAAGTTCCGCTGTGGCGACCCCTAACCGGGAAAAGCCGAAAGACACAAACAAACAAATTCAGTACTGTCCATTATTACAACCCCACCTCCCTTATCTGGCTTCATTATATGGATGGTCCTGTCCTTAGCTAAATCAAAAATGAGCTTCTGTTCCTGGCATGTCAGATTATCATAACTGAGCCTTCTGTTTTTTGGAATATATATATATATATATATATATATATATATCTAAATTGATGTTCATAAACTTTTTCAAAAACAGTAATCATATGGTTGGGGGAAGACAAAACATACATTTCCTGTGTTACCTGGAACATTCATTTCTGACAGAAGAAATCTTACCATCAAAAAATAACTTGAGATTACAATCACTACAAAACAATTTGAGCTGGATAATTACATACACTCTATTCAAATTATAAGTAGGAATAAATTAAAAATGTGAAGAGTTCACTGTGCTATTGTTCACAACCATTTTACAGCAACATTTACCCAAAGTTAATGTCTATATCTGCTTCAACCCCTGCCCCTGGTTCTGTGATTAATGTCATAATTCCTCTGTTGGGGTTTCGGACCGGGTCTTGAGCCTTGATTGTATATTTGCAGTGGAATGGCAATCCTCTCAGATTGTCTGCTATCGACAGAATATTGTTGAAACCATTATGTGGGGATATAGAGAATAATTTATATTTAAAAGAACTTTGATGGCAATTGAGGCTAAATGCCTTACATTTTCCTGGCCTTAATGATTCAATATACATTGCAAGTATTCTTAAGAAGAGAACAGGTTTATTAAATTGATATCTTTTTTTATGAATTTGGAAATAGTTTGAATAATTTCTAGATTTTTATCATTATGTTTTATACATACAAAAGTTATTTATTTAGTTATTAAGGATTTATTATATATTTATTATGCTTTAGAGTTATATTTTGTAAGTCTTTTTAAAGACACTGCAGTGATGTTATAGGGGAGGTTTTAGTATTTTGTATGTTTGCCAAGTACATTGATTGGTTTTTAGTACTGATTCTGTTTGTCTATTAAGTATTTAAATACATCAATGAGTTGTGTTTTTTTACTCTGATGAAGTCTAATCCATAGACGGAAGCTCTTAGTGTTCAAGTGTTCACATATATAATAAAGCCGTGGTGTTTTCTGTTATGGTCAGTGTTTTCAATTTTATTTTTATTTTTATGTTTTTGGTGGTTTGCAGTTTTTTTGGTTACTAGTTGTCTTGTAAACACCCTACCCACCTTAGCAGCTCAGATCTCGTTTGCCACCTGAAGTTATCAGATATGTGAAAGAGCTCTCCTCAGCCTAATTGTATCCTTTTTGGATTATCAGCTGACTTCCTCCTCCTACTGAGAGAGTTTTTTTTTCTCTTTCATTATAGTATTAATGTTTAGCTGTGTTGTAGTTCTAGTGACTTTCCAGTTAGGATTTTTGGGTAGTTTCTGTAACCGTTCTTCTAGCTTGGTACTCTCTTCTGTTTAAAAAATACCAACAACGAGAACACAGAGACCGGAAGATCGACAACTGAGATGACCAACAGTTTAAAAAGCCTGACGCTGAGAACACCTACATGTTAAGGTAAGTGTGCGATAGTGACAGACTTTAGGGTTAGGGGCGGGTTAAGTGAGTTAGGGTTAGGGTGCGGGTTAGGTGAGTGTGCGATAGTGACAGACCTTAGGGTTAGAGTTTGGGTTAAGGTTAGTGCATAGATAGTTGTGTATGTAAGATTTAGTGTGCAAGTTTTTTGTTGTGCTTGTGTTGTGTGTGTGTTTCTCAAAAAAAGGTATTTGTTTTGTTTTGTTGTTTGTCGGGATTGTGGTTTGTCGGGCATGTGAAGTTTCGTGCTTTTAAACTGTCAGTCATCTCAGATGTCGATCTTCCGGTCTCGGTGTTCTCGTCATCAGTGTTTTGCATGTCGGTGTTTTAAAGTAGACCTATATATACATATATATATATATATATATATATATATATATATATATATATATATATATATAGTAAGGAGGTATAAGGAATGAAAAGGTACTTGTTCACATTTAGAAATATAGTTTATCCTGGTTTTGAACTAGAATAGAGCCAGATTTTAGTTAGGAAGTCTTTGAGAGTGGTTTTGAAAGATGGGAGGGAGGGTGTAGACCTGATGGATATAGGTAAGGAGTTCCAAGGCTTAGCAACCTTGTATGAGTATAGACAATGCCCTGCAGATTTGCTAGGTTTGTAGACAGACAGAAGTTTTTGTTCGCTGGATCTCAATGACCGTCTGGAAACAGTTTTATAGAATGTTTTTAGTGCTGCCAGGCAGATTGATACAGGATAATTTTATAGGCGGCACGAAGTTCTGTATATGTTAGTTGATGTGTCAGTTTTAACCAATTAAGGCTTTTAAGTGCTATACAGTTGTGGGTTCTGAAAGGGGTATGTGCTGCAAATTTAGCAACTTTGTTATAGCATTGTTCATGTTTTAATTTTTGTGAACCTGAAGGTTAGTAAGGATGGGAGTACCAAAAAGAAGAGTGGGGAGGAGATACGTAGTGGCAAGTGTGGTTTTTGGCTCTGAAAAGCCTCCCTAGTTTTTGTTGAGTTTTTCTTATGCAATTTTTGTATATGCAGTTCGAATGTAAGATATGATCCATTATCACCCATATAGTTTGCTATGAGAAGTGACTTTAATGGCTGTAGTCTCAAGAGAGAGAACTTTAAATTATTTTTTTCATGAGAGAGATTTGGGGAAAAAAGTAATAGTTTGCTCTATTTTCAGTTGAGCATGAGCTGTGAGTTATGAAGCCATATATTAGTGGCTGTTAAAGCATCCTGAGTAATTTCTTGGAGGTATATAAAGTTGTCAGATGTGCAAATGCAAGTGGAATAATTTTATTAAGGTGGCCTATTGTGTGGAAGTATAGAGGGTGCTGGTGAAAATGTTAAAGAGGAGGGGACCAAGGATAGAGCCTTGTAATACACTGGTGGTGACTGGGAGGTAAGGAGAGAGCATGGTGTGCCATTTCATTGAGTGATACCTACTGGACAGATAGCTTTTGAACCGCAGAAGGGTGGGCTGAGAGAGACCTAATTAGGGCATTTGAAGTAGAAGTTTGGTGTGACAAACTGTGTTGAAGGTTTTAGACAAGTTTGCCATTATCTCTAGCTTTATTGTCAGTATCTGTATAACTTAGAAGGACAATGCTAGTGTTATGGGAAGGACGGAAGCCATGTGCTGTAGGGGATAGGAGTTCTTCCTGCTGGGGATAGAATAGCAATTGTTTTGAAAACATTTTTCAAAAATTTTGGTGAGGAGAGATAAGATTGCCATACGCCTAAAGTTATTAATGTCTGTTGAATTTCTTCCTTAGTGCACAGAGATAGCGTAAGACTTTTACCAGAGAGAAAGGGAATGGGGGATTGCCGTATTGACCTATTTATAAGGATCAAGATAGGATAGGCAATGCTATTGGCTGCTAGTTTTAGGTACTTTAGTATAACACAGAACCAGCACACAACAACGTAAAAAACACACCAGAAGATTGCTGGAACACTGAAAACGTATAGGAACAATTCCTATAGTAAAGCAAATGCACGGACTAGAGTTAACTGAAACTTTAATATATGAATCAAAAAACATTCAATGACATCCTTGTTAAGTGCTTTCATCCACAAAAGGTGGACTTCATCAGAACACAATAATATAATACTGCCTGATATTTAAAATCATTTTGGCGCCAAACACAATACTCCATCACTGATTTAAAGTGACAGATGCTATATAGGTAAAATATATTATATTTATGACTTCAACGTTTTTACATAAAAAAATAAAATATAAATAAATTAATTGATGTCATCCATACCATGCACAGTCAAAATTATTTATATAAAATAAATATATATATATATATATATATATATATATATATATATATATATATACTACAAAACTTCATGAACCTATCAATTAGTTAATACATTTAAAAAAGCATTAGGGTTGATGTATGTGTTAGTGCTTGTATATTAAAAAGACCATTTGAATTTATAAATATTTATAACAAAACCAACAGATTTTTGTTTGGTGGGGAGCTGATTGTTGCATAAGAAATTGCTATAAATGCATAAAAAATTGTTACATAACAAATTGTTGTGGGTGCTATTTCCTACCTACCTACCTAAAATATCAAGATAGGATAGGCAATGCTACTGGCTGCTCTTTTTAGGTACTTGTTTGGAAGGTCATCAGCTGAAGAAGAGTAGTTTTGTATAGGATGTGGGCAAAGGTTTGAAGGTGAAAGTGGATGTGGTGATAGGTGGCTGTTGGGCAGGGTTGGGATTAGATTATATAGTGATACTGTTGACACTGATGCCATCAGATCAAGAGGAGACAAAGAGCTAAAGCATCAGCACCTAGTTCTGAAGGTTTGAGTCAACACCAAGGTTCTCAAACCTGCATCTACCTCTCAGAGCTTTGGTCCTAGATAGCTCAGATCTGAGGTCAGCTTCAGGGCCTGGAGATGTCAGTCTCAGTGGATCCTTCATCTTCAAATCAGAGATGATCCTTGGCACCTGTTGTGGCTTCAGCATTCAAGGCCTTCCAAAGGGTCTTGGCAGGTTCCAAGAATAAGGTGTCTCCAGCCAGTTTAGTTCCACCCAAGCCCCAGCAGAATCTGCTTCCTCTCATCATCATCTTGCCAGAAAAAGGCAGTCATTTCCAAAGACTTCTGAAGATGTCTGCTTTGTCAGTTCCCAGTCTGATTCACAGCCTTCTGATATTCCCCCAGAAGGTCCTCACAAGAAACAGACATGCAAACTAAAGCACATATATTATTCTCTGCAATCCTTCACCAAAGACACTGACTTAGAGGAAGGGAAGGTTTCTCCTTGCTCCCTCACTGAAGATGTCACTTTTGGTGATATACTTGAGATGATGAAGCAGAGAGGGACTTGGTCATCCCAAGACCCTTAACTTAATGAGTCCATGTTCTTGGAAGCTTTTTGTTCTGGTCCAGCATCTTCCTGGGTGGTACCACCCATTGATTCCCTTATTAACCTTATGGCTCAACAGGCATGGAAGGACCTTGATGTGGAGGAACCAATTCCCAATAAAGCAGACCACATTTTAGCTCTCCTAAGGACAGGAAACACTGGAGCTACAGTCCCTCATTGGATACTATGGTGGTAGCAGCAGCCACAAGAAAAGAACTACCAGAAGAGAGTTCCTCTGTTATCTTCTTAACAGAGAGTCAAGGGTGATGGGCAGGTTTGGGCCTATGCATCAGTGACTTTCGTTCTTAGATCACTGAATTATTTGGCTCACCTGACCAGATTCTAGAGAAACTTGACTAAAGAGAACACCAAGTCCCTCTTGGGGAATTGCCTGCAGATGTTTAGAAAATGGTGGACTCTCTACTTTCTACCCTACAATCCATACATTTGCTCTCCAATGCAGCTGATGGCATGGCCAGAGCAGCAGGCACTGACATTACCTTGTACTGCCATTCCTGGATGCATCTTTGTGGCTTACCAGAAGGCTTTAAGTCATTTTTTGTGAATGCCCCTTCTCATGATTTAACTTTATTTGGACCTAAGGTTAAAGACACACTTGCACGACTAAAGCAAATCAAACTTTTAAAACAGAAACGGCCAAGCAGATAAAAAGTCTGCAACACCAATAGATCGTAGAACAATGCAAATAAAACTTTAAGTGCTTTTCGTCTGCTCACTGGCAGACTTCTTCAGAAGTTACTAATTACAATCATTTAAACATATAAAAATTGGAAATCTGCAGATGACAAACCAAGAAGAAAGGCACTGGAGCAGTCAAAAGCACGGAAACAACTGACGGTTTCAGAAAGATTTAATAAGTTGAAGCGCTTTTTGTTTGCTTCCTTTAGCAAACTTCTTCAGAACGACAGATTGAAAACTTTAAATCTCTTAGCACATATTTAAATAATCAATATAATTAAAACAATTACAGCAAGACCAATTATCGCTCACATCACATGTACCCTTCTCTAAGATATTCCTCGTAAAGGAATCCTACTAAATAAAATAAAGTTCAAATATATAAATACTAAATACAAAAGTGTAACATATAATGCTGAAAACACTCTTGTTAACTGTTAACTTCATGATTTTGCAGACTGTTAAGACAATACATCAGCAATGTATTATCAAAAATTCACACAATGCTAGAATACTAATACCCTAATGAAAAAACATTATATACGTTATACTATAAAACAACATGTTATATACCTAGACCTTACACTAAAACTCAAGTGGAAGTATTGACACTATACAAAAATTGTCGTTAATAATTGCTGCTTAACAGATTTTTAAGAAATTTTAAGAAATAGTGACTATATAATTCAACCGAATATTTATTCTTATTTTACATTCACCAGTGAGTATTCAAGAACTAAACGTAGGGCATAATAAGCAACCCATCGGCGTCTATGGCTCCTAAGTTTAAGAATACTACTAATGGAGCATGTTTCATTTAATCCAGGGAAATTATAAGCATTTAGTCTGATTTGCCAAAAAAGTTCCAACTCTTCCAGGCGTAGGAGTGCTGGACCACCCCTTACGTCTGGGTTTATCTGGTCTATTACTGCAAATTTAAATTTGTGGTCTGTATAAGACTGAACGTGTTTCGCCAAAGCATTGTCTTGTTTATTCCTGTTAATATCATATTGATGTTCATACATCCTCTCACGGAGCCTACGCTCCGTTTTACCTACATAAAACACACAACAATTTTGGCATAGTGCTATATAGACCACCATTTTTGTATTGCAGTTAAATCTTGATTTCAGTCTAATACAAGTGCCATTCACTGTCACCAAGTGTATATTGTCAACAAATTTGCAATAATTACAATTCTGGCATTTAAACATACCCGTGATTTTTGGCTGGGGCCTTTGTTGTTGCTTTTGGCTTTGGCAAAACATGTTCAGTCTTATACAGATCACAAATTTAAATTTGCAGTAAAAGACCAGATAAACCCAGACATAAGGGGAGGTCCAGCACCCCTACGCCTGGAAGAGTTGGAACTTTTTTGGCAAATCAGACTAAATGCTTATAATTTCCCTGGATTAAATGAAACATGCTCCATTAGTAGTATTCTTAAACTTAGGAGCCTTAGACGCTGATGGGTTGCTTATTATGCCCTACGTTTAGTTCTTGAATACTCACTGGTGAATGTAAAATAAGAACAAATATTCAGTTGGCAAATCATCCTCTCACGGAGTCTACGCTCCGTTTTACCTACATAAAACGCACAACAATTTTGGCATAGTGCTATATAGACCACCATTTTTGTATTGCAGTTAAATTTTGATTTCAGTCTAATTCTGTTATTAGTTCGTCCAGTAACTTTGACAGATACCCCCTATGGAGAAACATGGACCTCAACAATTGACATTCCTCCATAAATTCCTGGTCTATGCTAACTATTCATGCTGCGCTCTCACTAGTTGTCCTTTTACTAGGGAACGCTTCTGGTAGTGAGGGTGACAACTGGAAAAATGTAAGAAAGAGTTGGAGAAAGTACTCTTCCTATAAATGTTAGCAACATAACCTCCTTGTTCTAAATTCTTGGATAACCATATGTCCAAGTATGCTATGACTTCTTTATTAAAGTTGGCCGTGAATTCTAAAAATTGTGTTGATTCATTAAAGGTTTGGACTATAAACCTACTTGTTTCAACATCACATTTAAATAAGATCACTATATCTTCCAAATACCTTGTATAATTGATCAAGTCATTAATCCTTGTCTTATTAAAGACATATTGTGATTCCCAATGTGCCATAATGGAGTTCGCTATACTAGCTCCACAAGGAGAACCCATAGCTACTCCAATTTTTTGGAGGTAGAATTCATCTCCAAACATAAAAAAATTATTATACAATAGGATTTCTAATAATTCTGCAACCAGTGTCACCTCACTAGCAGAAGCAACGTGTTTAGCGAGCAGCAAGTTAAGCCATTCTATGGCTGTATCCTGGGGAATGCATGTGTACATCAACTGTGAGGAAGTTGTAGTCCATGTTAAACTCCAAATTATCCAAACTTTTAAGGAATGACCAAGAATCCTTGCATATTTTCTGTTCTTTACTTAAATATTTTTGTAATATTACATCCACAACTTTAGCACAAGGATACGTAGGTGAGCGTCTACCATCAACTAATGGACGCATAGGTGGGTTCACCATATCCTTGTGGATTTTAGGTATTCCAAAAAGACAAGGATATCTGGGATAAGTGGTAGTCATGTAGTTATAAATATTCTGCTCAATTCTCCCTTCTATAAACAGATCTTCTATACAATTTCTTATAGAATTATATGCTTTATTTATTTCAGATCTAGAACTAATAGCATATGCTGGATTATCTAATAATAAATTCACATAGTCTAATCTGTCAAAGATTACCAAGATGCCGCCTTTGTCTGGCTTACAAATGCAGATGTCTTGAGAATTCAAAAATTCAAGGCATTCTAGCTCAAAAAGGTTGATGCTTTGTTTACTACTGGCCTTGGGTCTCCTATTAAAACTCTGCCTAATATCTAACTCGCAGAGTTGTTCGTATACCAATAGTAAAGAATGTAAGGGAGGGTTGAACGTACTAGGAATATAAAATTCATTCACTATAGGGTCCTTAACTACACAACCCATCATCAAATTAAAATTAAGTTTCCTAGTGAAAACTTTAAGGTCAATGATAGTTTTGACTACATTAGGTTTTTGCTCGGGGACATACGTATAACCCTTAGATAGAAAATCTACAATGTCCAAAGGTATCCCAACAGATGAAAAATTAAAGACTTTAAAATCTCCAGACTGATTGATAATGACCATAGGTTTAGATATCAAACTTTCATTAATGTCATTATGACCAGTGAAAACTATATTGTCTCCTATTAAGTCATTTTCTCCTGTGTCATCTGGTAGTGGTATACCAGGTAATGGTGCAAGACAAGTTGCTCCTGTAAACACACTTAGGTCGACATGGTCTGTTAAGTTTTTCGTTTGTTCTGTTTCCTCTGTGGTTTCTTCCCCTGGAAATTGCTCTGCTGTTTTGGTCTGGCCCCCGTGGAGTTGGTTGACCAAAAATTTGAATACTGATTCTCATGGCCATTGCTGTTCTGATCATGTTTCACTCCTCCTTAGTTCCTGCTGCTCGTTTTGATTACCAAAATTAATTGTACTGGTGACTGTAGATGGTATGTTATCATTCGTACAATGAAATTGATTATTATCTACATTAGTAGTGGCAGGAACATTTTGTGAATTAGAAACTGGATAATTGTGCCAAACTTGGGCCGCTGAAGGGATTGGGTATGCAACCCCCTTTAAATAAGCTTTGCTATCGCGGTCCATCTTCTTAATTTTGTTGTTTTTCAATTTAGTCAAATATTGATCGATGCAAGTAAACAAACGAGTATATTCATATTTGTATCTGTGAAAATCAACATCTAATTTAATATCCTTATCCAGTTCTACTACTCTTTTATTAAGGTCTTCGACCCACAAAGTGTAGTGTTTGATCATGAGTTCTAGCAATTGTAGCCCCTGCCAGTCAAACAACTCTATTAGTTCTTTATGAAATGTAGAATTCGCCACCAGACCTGTGGGGAATTGATAGTGCCTTAAGCCTTTTGGCACTAGTTTACGTATAGGGCATTCACGAAAATATGCTATTTCTAATAGTAGTGTTTTCATTTTAACCAAGTAGCTATCTAAAAGTTTGAGTTTAGCCACTATGTCTGTAAATAAAGTGTTATTACCTTTATCTTGTTGTTGAATGTCCGAGTTCGTATATGTGGCTTTAGAAAAAGAAAAATCACCAGAAAGCCACTTGTTGAGCTCCGGTAACCTGAGTGTAGCAGAGTCACCCACTTATACGAATTAATAGCAGCACCAGATTGTATCGATGGTAAATTGCACCTGGTATTGGTATTACGAGTCTCCGGTATATCAAGTGCAACCATATTGTCCGACAGACAAGAAAAACCCTGAAGACTCTGCTGAAATTGCGGCTGTTGTCCTAGTATAACCGGGGCAATGCTAGTAATGATTGCCAGTTGTTGCCCCTGTTGAACCGAAGCAGGACTACACATTGCTTCCGGCCTCGGAAATGGCAAAGCAGCGAAGGTTTTATGTGAGTTCTCAACCTCCTGAGTGTCAGCAATCCTTACCACTGGAGAAGGTACTGTAAAGGTAGAACGCTGAATAACCGGTAATGCTAGACGCAGCTCATTATGCTGAGTGTCTAACCGGTCTAGGCGATGAAAAATCGACTCCATCTTTAACAATAAGGAATCCAGAATGTTATTTTGACTCTGTGTATCACCGTTATCTGGTGTGCCATTGGGCACACTATCACAGCTCCTTAAAATTGCAGGTATCTCATCAGGTTGGAAACTGCTCTGACTAGCCACCATGCCCAAGAGGAAACAAATAAAAACTGCAAATCTGCAGACGACAAACCAAGAATAAAGGCACTGGAGCAGTCAAAAGCACGGAAACAACTGACGGATTCAAAAAGATTTAATAAGTTGAAGTGCTTTTCGTTTGCTTCCTTTAGCAAACTTCTTCAGAACGACAGTTTGAAAACTTTAAATCTCTTAGCACACATTTAAATAATAAATATAATTAAAACAATTACAGCAAGAACAATCATCGCTCACATCACATGTACCCTTCTCTAAGATATTCCTCTTAAAGGAATCCTACTAAATAAAATAAAGTTCAAATATATAAATACTAAATATAAAAGTGTAACATATAATGCTGAAAACACTCATGTTAACTGTTAACTTCATGATTTTGCAGACTGTTAAGACAATACATCAGCAATGTATTATCAAAAATTCACACAATGCTAGAATACTAATACCCTAATGAAAAAACATTATATACGTTATACTATAAAACAACATGTTATATACCTAGACCTTACACTAAAACTCAAGTGAAGTATTGACACTATACAAAAATTGTCATTAATAATTGCTGCTTAACAGATTTTTAAGAAATTTTAAGAAATAGTGACTATATAATTCAACTGAATATTTGTTCTTATTTTATATTCACCATTGAGTATTCAAGAACTAAACATAGGGCATAATAAGCAATCCATCAGTGTCTAAGGCTCCTAAGTTTAAGAATACTACTAATGGAGCATGTTTCATTTAATCCAGGGAAATTATAAGCACTTAGTCTGATTTGCCAAAACAGTTCCAACTCTCCCAGGCGTAGGGGTGCTGGACCACCCCTTACGTCTGGGTTTATCTGGTCTATTACTGCAAATTTAAATTTGTGGTCTGTATAAGACTGAA
The DNA here is from genome assembly GCF_019279795.1 of Protopterus annectens. Classification (NCBI taxonomy): domain Eukaryota; kingdom Metazoa; phylum Chordata; order Ceratodontiformes; family Protopteridae; genus Protopterus; species Protopterus annectens. The sequence continues at coordinate 76,320,599 of NC_056747.1, read as the reverse complement.
CGTGTTTTGCCAAAGTATTGTCTTGTTTATTCCTGTTAATAGCACATTGATGTTCATACATCCTCTCACGGAGCCTACGCTCCGTTTTACCTACATAAAACGTACGACAATTTTGGCATAGTGCTATATAGACCACCATTTTTGTATTGCAGTTAAATCTTGATTTCAGTCTAATACAAGTGCCATTCACTGTCACCGAGTGTATATTGTCAACAAATTTGCAATAATTACAATTCTGGCATTTAAACATACCCGTGATTTTTGGCTGGGGCCATCGTTGTTGCTCTTGGCTTTGGCGAAACACATTCAGTCTTATACAGACCACAAATTTAAATAGACCAGATAAACCCAGATGTAAGGGGTGGTCCAGCAACATGCTTCATTCAAACCTGGATAGTTAAATGCATTTAATTTCAACTGCCAAATTAGTTCTAGTTCTTCTAGTTTGAAAGATGCTGGGCCACCCCTGATGTCATTGATAAACTGGTCAATAACCATAAATTTAAAATTATGTTGTGAATTTAAATGGATGTGCTTTGCTAGGGCATTGTCAGTTTTGTTATGACTGATAGCATAAATGTGCTAATAGATTCTCTCATGGAACCTTCGTTCCATTTTACCCACTATAGTTAAAACTGTATATAAAAACTGGGATTTATTTAGAGCTAACCATGCGTTATTTGAAAGCCTTGGCAGTAAACCTTCAATAGTTTTTAAGAGAGGGAATAACTTAAAAACACTCCTAGAAAGGCGTCTTTTGAAGGTGCCTAGAAATACAGGGACGTTCAAGTGCGAAAATTGCAATTATTGCAAGTTTATAGATGTGTCAAACATTTTTGAAATTAATGGACACAAATATAAAGTAAAATCTAAATTTAATTGTAACACTAAACTCATTGTTTACCTAGCAAGATGTGTAGTTTGTTCCATTTTTACGTGGGTAAAACGGAACAAATGTTCCGTGAGAGAATCTATGAGCACATTTATGCTATCAGTCATAACAAAACTGACAATGCCCTAGCAAAGCACGTCCATTTAAATTCACAACATCAATTTAAATTTATGGTTGTTGACCAGTTTATCAATAACATCAGGGGTGGCCCAGCATCTTTCAAACTAGAAGAACTAGAACTAATTTGGCAGTTGAAATTAAATGCATTTAACTATCCAGGTTTGAATGAAGCATGTTCATTTATGAGCATATTAAAGCTTAAAAGCTTACAAAGATAGTTTACCACTTCTCAAACACTTCTTATTGAAATTTACTTTTTAGATGTGTTAATTTTAGACTCATGAATGATATTGTTAGTAAAGTATAATGGTATTTTTTAGGTTTTTTATATATATGTTTTTCACGTAGGAATTTTTATGTATACATTATGTTTTAATAACAAAGATCAGGGTTCAAGTTAAGGTAGTTATATTAATTATTTAATTAGTGTAATTTTCCCACACTTTTTACAGCTTCTACTATTTAAGTATGTTTAATTGATTGTAATTTGCAACTTCTGAAGAAGTCTGCCAGTCAGCAGACGAAAAGCGCTTAAAGTTTTATTTGCATTGTTCTATGATCTATTGGTGAATAAATCTAGTGTTGCAGACTTTTTATCCGCTTGGCCGTTTCTGTTTTAAAAGTTTGATTTGCTTTAGTCGTACTAGTTTGTTATGGCTTCTGACCTTGCGGTTTCACAAAGCCTGCTTACACAAGATGAACTTACAGTAAATTCATTTGTCAAAGTCAACTCTACACCATTGCCAAATCTAGCACAAACGAGAACGCTCTTGAATAATGATGTACTGACAGTGTTATTCGGTAAAATCTAGTCTATCTGTTCCCGTTTAGACCAGCTCAACAGAAACCAACAGCAGCTGAAGCTTCTAATCCCACTGGATAGGGCTGGGATTAGTTTACAAGTGCGGTCAACCAATCAACAACTACCTATTGTACACCATTCAGTAACCCCGGCACTTGCAAGGATATCTGGAGATTTGCTAGGTGAAGTTTCAGAGCCTGATATGAGACAGCAGGGAGCTGTTGCAGACAGAGTTTCTACAAATATTACAATGCCACTGCTTGCTCAAAAACTGGCGGATCTCATAGAGTCGATGAGCAACTTCATAGAAAACCAGCCGTCTAACCAGCTACTGCGCCCACAAGCAAAGACCTGTACAAACACAAACGGAATAGTTTCCGATCAAGGGTCAATACAAAGCTTACCTAATCTTACATCTAATTTAGGTCAAGAAAAGGATGTGGATGTTCGGTCTCTATCAGCATGGTTGGCGGAAAGTTTTACGTTCTTCACCGACCAAGAAGGCACTAATACTGACTATCAGGAAGCAGGTGGCAATTATTTTGAGTCTCCTGACATTGTCTCTAACTTAAAACTTTTAGACAACCATCTTTTAAAGTTAAAGAAAACACAATTAGAAATTTCCTATTTTCAAGAATGCTTGAAGCAAAAGATAGTGCTGAAAGGCTTGCATAAGGCTCAATATCCAACAGGTCTTATAAAAGGTTCTCAGTTCCATGTAGAATTGATTCAGTTATTTGATAAACAGGGTTTTGAACTCATTGAGCTCATGATCAAACATTATTCTTGTTTCGTGGACTCTATTTCTAAAACAATTAGTGAGTTGGACACAAAAGTCCATGAAGATTTAGGATTGTCTAGGTACAAATATGATTATAATATGATTTTGGACAGTATCAACTTGCATATGAATAAACTGAAAAGGAATAAAATTAAGAAATTAGAGCACGACCAGGCATATAGCCAAGGCGTTGCCTATCCATCTCATCACAGGCACAGGCTTGGCGTTCTGGCCAAAAGATTAGTAACCAGTATGGGGTAAACTACCAATATATGAACACTTCGACCGAACAACAGACTGGTCAACTTTTTGAGCATGCACCAGTAAGCAACAACCAAAATGTCAGAAGGATGGATGATTTAGACCATTTTGACACTACATGTTTAAATACCACTAATCAAGATGAAATACGTAGGAGTGAGAGGTTGCAGAATGCCCCACGTGTAAACTACAATTACAACAAAAGACAATTTAACCAAAATGGTCAACAGCAACAGGGTTTTCGGAAGGACAGTGGTCTAGGTGCCAAACCAAAACAACAGAGATTTGGCACAGGGAACAAAGGTATACAGAGCTCCAACAAGGAGCGGAGCTAGCTGTTCAGGAAGATCTCTTAGATGTCAGTTTACAACCTTCTCTAAGAGTTTCTTCCATTTTTATTGATGTCAGTAAAGATGATGCCAATATTGACCAAGTAACTAATCCCAACTCGCTATTTGATAATGCTTTTTGGCATACTGACTTACAACAACCTTCTGATTTACCCAAGATTATTGCTAATAAAGATTACGACTTTAAGGTGTATAATTTCTTGACCAGTGAGATTTCTAGAGATACGGTCGAGTTTTTGGCCAAAGGTCATACATATGTCCCATGACAATGTATAGACATAGCTAAATCTATCCTTGAACTTAAAACCTATACAAGGAAATTGAATTTTCAATTATTGTTTACAAATTCAGTTGATACAACATGTGACATTGTATTTAGAATTGCAAGTATGTTTAACCCCCCTTTGCATCCTCTACTTCAGATATTCAAACAACTATGTGAGTTAGATTTCAGGCAGATAACTAATTATAAGAATAAATCTGGAATCAACGATGACGAATACAGTAGGGAGTTTGAACTTGTGAAATACATACAATAACAGGATATACGAGTCTGTAAACCTGACAAAGGTGGAGGACTTGTTGTATTCGATCAGGTTGATTATATCAACCGTATGCATATTTTGTTAAGTAGTGATACATATCAGGAGAGTTCTAGATCAGAAGCAAATAGGGCTTATAACCTGATTAAATGCTGCCTGAATGATTTGTTTATAGAGGGACGGGTTGATCAAGCGGTCCTGAATTACATGATCACTTTATTCCCTAAATTTCCATCCTTATTTGGAATTCCAAAATTACATAAGGAGTTAAAAAACCCACCTATGAGACCTCTAGTAGACAGTAGAGGTTCTCCTACATATGCATGCTCAAAAGTCATTGACACCATGTTGCAAAAGTTCGTAGTTCTAGAAAAACAAATATGTAAGGATTCTTGGTCCTTTTTGTCTAGTGTAAACAACCTAGAATACAGGAATGATTCAAACTTTTTAACAATTGATGTCAAGGACTTATATACATGCATCCCCCATCAAGTCAGTATAGAGTGGGTTGCAGCAATAACGCGGAAACATGGAGCATCAAACAAAGATATAGCTTTAATAATGGAACTATTGGACCTTACTTTGACAAATAATTACTTTATGTTCGACAATAGATTCTATTTACAGAAAGTAGGACTAGTAATGGGTTCCCCTTGTGGTGCCAGTGTGGCCAATTTGGTCATGGCCCACTGGGAAACAAACTTTGTATTTAACGACCTAAGCACATCTGAGTGTATACTATATTACACTAGATTTTTAGATGATATTTTTGTTTTATTTAATGGTGATGAAGTAAAAGCTATCGAGTTATTAAACAAGTTTACTCTTCAACTGACTTTTTACAATTTACGCATAGTTTCAATTCTGAATCTATTTCTTATTTAGATATTTGGCTAGTAAAAAATAAAGAGTTAAAGAGCTACACAGCCAACATTTTTCATAAAAAAAACTATTCAAATTCTTTTTTTGCATTTTTCAAGTTGCCATCCTTTCCACCAAAAAAGATCTGTAGTCAAAGGTCAGCTTGTGAGAGCCTCACGCATTTCAAGTTTGAATACAGATTTTTTTTTAAGGAATGTTCATTTTTGAAGGAAATGTTCATGCATCGTGACTACCCCAAGGATTTACTTGATTCTTTAATAGAAGAAGTAACTTTCAAAAGAGAAAACTTAATGTTAAAACCAATATTATCAATAAAACTTCCACTTAATACTGGAAGTACCAGTTTAGAAATAGAACCAATAGTTTGTCTACAGAACAGTTAGCTCATAGTGAACAACATTATAATTGTAGTTTTATAACAACTTTTAATATTCAAAGTAATTCTATAGTTAAAACTGTATATAAAAACTGGGATTTATTTAGAGCTAACCATGAGATATTTGAACGCCTTGGCAGTAAACCTTCAATAGTTTTTAAGAGAGGGAGTAACTTAAAAACACTCCTAGAAAGGCGTCTTTTGAAAGTGCCTAGAATTACAGGGACGTTCAAGTGCGAAAATTGCAATTATTGCAAGTTTATAGATGTCAAACATTTTTGAAATTAATGGACACAAATATAAAGTAAAATCTAAATTTAATTGTAACACTAAATTCATTGTATACCTAGTAAGATGTGTAGTTTGTTCCGTTTTTTTACGTGGCTAAAATGGAACGAAGGTTCTGTGAGAGAATCTATGAGCACATTTATGCTGTAAGCCATAACAAAACTGACAATGCCCTAGCAAAGCACGTCCATTTAAATTCACAACATCATTTTAAATTTATGGTTGTTGACCAGTTTATCAATGACATCAGGGGTGGCCCAGCATCTTTCAAACTAGAAGAACTAGAACTAATTTGGCAGTTGAAATTAAATGCATTTAACTATCCAGGTTTGACTGAAGCATGTTCATTTATGAGCATATTAAAGCTTAAAAGCTTACAAAGATAGTTTACCACTTCTCAAACACTTCTTACTGAAATTTACTTTTTAGATGCGTTAATTTTAGAGTCATGAATGATATTGTTAGTAAAGTATAATGGTATTTTTTAGGATATATATATATATATATATATATATATATATATATATATATATATATATATATATATATATATATATATATATATATATATATATATGTGTGTGTGTGTGTGTGTTTTTCACATAGGATTTTTTATGTATACATTATGTGTTTTAATAACAAAGATCAGGGTTCAAGTTAAGGTAGTTATATTAATTATTTAATTAGTGTAATTTTCCCGCACTTTTTACAGCTTCTACTATTTAAGTATGTTTAATTGATTGTAATTTGTAACTTCTGAAGAAGTCTGCCAGTGAACAGACGAAACGCTTAAAGTTTTATTTGCATTGTTCTACGATCTGTTGGTAAATAAATCTAGTGTTGCAGACTTTTTATCCGATTGGCCATTTCTGTTTTAAAGGCACACTCACCAGGTGTCAACAGAATGGTAAGACTCTCTCTGCATTGATGGTCTACTTCTCACCTCCACAGAGATCTTTCCCTAGGAATCAGAGACTGGGGAAGAAGATCTTGTTCCATAAACCACAGCGTTCTTAACACAACTCCCCAGGTGATAAGCCTCTCCATTATGAGGGGGGGCAACTCTAATGGACAACACCCCAGAGGCCAAGGCAGACTGCATAACCAAGGCTTTAGCAGTCATTTTATGGACTAAGACCATCAGGACAACTGAACAGTTTCCAGATTGCTGCACGCTGAAGGCAGTTGGAGGGTGCCTACCTTTATATCCTCAAGCCTGGCACAGCATACAGATTTTTCGATACTAAATATAATTTCCAGAGGTTATTCAATTCCCTTTTCCCTTCCACCTCAGAAAAAGAAGAAAGTTCCCAATGCTTCACCAATTCAGTGGTACTCAGCAGCCTTGGAAATTTAAAAGCAACTAGAAAAAGTCATCCAACTGGTCCTTCAAGACCAGTTAGAATCTGGAGACTATTCAAGGTCCTTTTTAATACCAAAGAACATGGGGAACCTCAGATCCACTCTGGATCTTAGCCACCTAAACTAATTTGTGAAACAGAACAAACTTCCAGATGGTTAGAAATTCAATCCATTTTGTCTCTGCTGATGAAGGATGATTGGATATAATCCATAGATCTTCAGGGCACCTATATCAAGACAGCAAAGCACTCCAGGAGATTTCTTCGCATCTGTCTGGGAGCCAGTCACTACCAGTTCCAAGTCTTGCCTTTCAGTCTCACCACAACCCCCAGCGTGTTAACCAAGACCATGGAAGTGGTAGCAGTGCACCTGTCTTTGCTGGGGATCCAAGTTTTCCTGTACATTGATGATTGCCACCTAACTGCTACTTCCTTGAATCTGCTACTGTACCATCTGGGCTTGGTAATCCAGTCATTACTGGACTTGGGGATAACTATGAATCTATTAGAGTGCCATCTAACCCCAACCTAGTAAATAGAATTTATAGGATGCCACTTAGATACCACCCTTCAGATAGTCAGCCTTACCGAATCCAGAGTTTTATCACTTTGCCTCACAATGATGCAGGTACTACATCATCCATCAGCACCAGTGAGGCTAGTGTTGTACCTTTTAGGGCTAATGGCATCCACAATTCCTATGGTTCCTCTAGCCAGATACCATATGAGAGTGTTACAATGGACTTCAGCAGTACAATGGTCTCAGTTCATTCATCCATCGCATGTAAAGATTTGAATTACTCAACTTTGCAGACAGCACATTGCTTGGTGGATAATGTCTTCAACAGTATCCCAGGGTCACTCACACAGATTCACCTGTAGAGGTGGTAACAACAGATGCCGCCCTTCTAGGGGAGGCATTTTGAAAGGAGGATGGTTCATGGTATGTGGCCATCCCTAGAGGCCAATCTTTACATCAGTGTCTTGGAGCTGAGGGTCTCCTCCTAGCTTTGCAGGCATTCCAGGATTATCACTCCAAGGGTGTGATTTCCATACAGATAGTCAATGTGGCAGTGGTATTATACATCAACAAATGGGGGGAAATATTTTCTTATCCTCTGTGTCAGGAAGCTATAAGTTTTGTCACTGGGCAATGTCTTCACATTGCTTTCTAGTACCAATGGGCCAACCAATGTGTTAGCAGACAAATTGAACAGAACTATTCTGAAGCCTCATGAGTGGCGTCTCAGTCCAACACTGGCACATTTGATATTTTGTTGCTGGGGCCAACTTTGCAGTGACCTATTTGTCTCTTATCCCAACAATTAATACAGCAGGTATTTTACCCCGATCACTCCACAGCGTCAGTTACCAAAAGACACTCTGGTTCACATTTGTCCCCTGGGTCTCCACCATTACCCCTAATGAAAAATTCATACAGAAAGCAAAACTGTGCAAGGCCAGGGTGATTTTCATTGCCCTTTTTTGGACCCGACAAACATGTTTCTTTTACATATGCCCTCTAACACTATACCTCCCATGGCCTTCTAACTCACTAGTCCTGATCAGAAGTTCATTAAGCTAACCACATGATCCTTTCAATTTTAAATGTAGCCAGAAATGCCAGGCTTCCCCTTGTGGTAATCATTATTCTTTCTGCTTCTCAGAAACTGTCCACTAGAAATATATACCAGAGCAAATGGAAGAGATTCTCTATTTTGGACTTTTCTAAAGGGCTCGACCCTTTATCTCAGCTCTTTTATAAAGGTTCTAGCTACTCCAGATCAAGGTTCAGATTAAAGTCTCAGTCTCTCCATGGGACATCACCATTATGCTGCAAGTTCTAACTCAATTTGCATTTGAACCTGCAGTCATAGCAGTTTTGAAGTTCTTTACTTGGAAAACAATATTCCTGGTGGTGGTGGTGGTGAGGATATCAGCCAGATGAATTTCAGAGTTACAGGCACTCTCAAATAAGCCTCCCTATTTAGTATTCCACAAGGGGGGAGTCTCTTAGAACCAATACATCATTTATTCTGAAGGTGGCATCTGAAATAAACCTAAACCAGTCCATAAACTTACAAGTACTCTTCCCCAGATATTCAAACAAAGGGGAATACATGTTGAATATGTTGATTCCTGTCCCAGAGACTTCCCATACTCTTACAAACTACCTATCTATATCAAACAAAGCCCCTCATTAGCACTCTTCAAGAAAAAAATTGATGATTGGATGGGAGATAGGAAATTCACCCCGGGGATTACTTCTGTGGCTCTGCTCGATGGGGACACAGGAAAATAATTTTACTGGGTGGCGAAAGCTAGGGTACCTTTTTGGCTAGGCTTATATAGGCCCTAGGGCCAATAGCTAGTACCTACCTATGAACCTATGTTTGATGTCCACAGACAACTCAGGTTCTACATTCACAGAACAAACAGTTTAAAGAGATAATCAATTGTTCATTTAATTTTCAAAAGCAAAGTTTGGAAAAGAAGTGACGAAGGTTACTTTATTGAGATGGTTGTCAGATTGTATTTCCATTTTTTATTGTAAGATTAATGTTCCCTTACCAGGTAAACTAAATGCTCATTAAACTAGGGCAGTTTCTACTTTGACAGCCTTCTCTGGAGGGCTTTCCTAAATGACCCATGTGCTGTAGCCCTTGGTATAGAATACACATATATGTGTTTCATTGTAAATTGGATGCACAATCCAGGTCACTTTCTTCTTTTGGTTACACCGTACTAAGTAAATGTCCTTCCTTGATGTTGCCAAATTTGACAGCTTGGGATTCTGTCCCATATGTTTGAAATGGATGAAAATTGAAAAAAATTACATAAGAAAGTTATGTACTTACCATAACTGTAGATCCACGTTGTCAGATTTTCGTCTGGTTCAAACTCCCTCCCTCTCTCCTGCTCCCTTCCAGATTGTCACCTATGCCTTTGAGATGATTGGGTACACCCTTTATACCCTGTCTGTGCACAGTCATGTAACACTGTACCCACTTTTCTCAAAAGCTTAGAACTATCTAAGTTAGAGTTTTTTTCTGTAGGATCATTCAGATATGAAACAAAGGTGAGGGGGACTCAATCTGAGCTGTTAAGGTGGAGTCCAGAGAATTATAGATAGGAGAGGACTCAGATCTGGATCTGAAGAAGCTTCAGATTTGCTGTCGAGGTCGGATGCAATTGGATTTGACAACCCATGTGTTTGAACTAGATGAAAATCAGACAACATGGATCTAATGTTATGGTAAGTATATAACGTTCATTTAAATTACATTTAGGGTCTGGGGTGAGTGTATGATGTGATTTTAAGTAAAAAACATTACTTTTCATTACTTATCTATTAAATGTTGCTTTTGACTTTATTGGTTTCTTGGTTCTTCCTTCCTCCAGCCACAAAAAGAAGAACATTTCCAGATGGGCTATGCTCCTTCAGAAGGCTACAAATCTGACCTAACCATGGGTGGTGACCCTGCCGTGGCCATTTCTGGCTCCTCAGACCACTCATCATCATCTTCCTTGATTTCCCCTCTTCTATTCCCTTCAGCCACAATGGACCAGTGGTTAGCCGTGTGTTCTGCATCTTTTGGTAGTATGTATTACCAGGCATGGGAGAGAGAGTCTTGTCAGTCTTGGGAGAAGGAGTGGGAAATGCCTCTCTGCCTAGAAAAATTTGGATGTCTGTTCCCCAAGGGTGGTGTCCCTGATAGGAGTTTGTTTGCTTCTATGGAAATTCCTGTTATAATGAAGCTGAATATTACACATTTATCTTCTCCAGTCTCAGTTACTTTGGACAGGAATGACTTATTAGGCTTAGTTCAAGTTCTTGACCCCTCTCTCATCCTGTTTTTACTGGCACAAGGAAAAATTAATTCTAATTCTGAGGAATCCCAACATAATGAACGAAGCAATAGATTTTGGATACAACTGTGTTTTCTCCTCGGGTGACTGATTATGATTCTGAGGAGAGTGCTTTTTCTGATGGTCCCTACAAAAAAAGTTTTATTTTTAAAGCATATTTAGGATGAACCAATTGTTTTAGTGGGAATATAATGACATGTCAATGTCTATAAAGAAATGTTATGATTTATTACAACTGGAATTTGCTCAACTGACTCCCACTCCTCCTGTACTTCCAGCTTTGGAGGACGTCTTTACTACAACCAGCCTGCAACCTCTAGGAAGTCAAATAGATTGTATAAAGTTAAGCAATCATACACATTTTTATTCTCGAATCTTATGCAGTTATATCCTTGGCAAATCCTACTGTGGCTAAGCATTTGGTAAATGCAAATCATCCCCCCTGTGGTAAGGATGGGAAAGCCTTTCATAGATTAATTAAAAGTGTATCCTTCTACTAGACTGATTTTTAGAATTCTTAATTGTCAAACATACATGTTAAAATTTTTTGTTTATAATATGGGGAACATTATAACCACCGTATCTTTTTTGAAGAAATATCTTTTATTAATACAATTATTGCTTTTGTGAGGAAATATCTTCTATTAATACAGTTACTGCTTTTGTGTCACGAGTGACCAAACATTCTTTGGAGTGTGATTATGATTTAGCAGATGATTCTGCCAGAAGAACAATTGCTATGGGAACTGTTATTAAAAGCGTTGCATGGTTTCATTCTCAAAATTTACCAGATAATGTTAAAACTGAAATTCTGAATTATGCTTCAAACACATAGGTTGTTTTTGGACCATCTGCTGCTAATATCCTGAAAATGTGTGATGCTAAAGGGAAACTGATTCAAGGGGTGACTTAGATTGTTCAGCTTTCCTTCAAGTTTATTAAAAGTTTCACACCTACCTCAGCCTCTTTTAAGAATGTTTCTGGTTCCAAAGAATGAAGCCCCATGGACATCAGTCCTAGATCTTTCCTTTCTCAATCAGTTTGTGAAAGTTTCAAAACTCAAAATGCTAACACTTTACAAACTGTTATAACTTTTCCCCCTTTCAGTTTTTAGTAACGTTAAATTTAAAGGATGCTTATGGTGCTGTTGTAGCCTTAGATTTCAAACATTTTTAAGGTTTTCTGTTTCTAGATTACACTGTCATTTATTTGCATTACCCTTTGAATTATCAATTGCTCTAATGGTATTTACCAAGTGATTAGCTCCAGTGATGGCCTATTGCAGACTGCAAGGTGTTCACATGTTCCTTATATAGACATCTTTATCTTTGCAGAGTCTTTTCCAAAGTATCTGGAATCTCTCTCTTGTTTAAGGCATCTGCATAGACTAGGTTTTCAGAAGAACCTTCAAATTTCTTGTTTGAGGTGGGAGGTTGGCATAATGGTTAAGGTGTTTACCTTGCAAACACAAGGTGTAGGGTTTGATTCTCACATGGGGTAGTTGGCTAGGCTTAAAATGACCCACAAGGGCAGTTAGCCTAGTAATAATCTATGAACCTCATATGTTAGTTTTCCTAGGGTGTCTCCTAGATACCTCAGTTCAAATAAATTTTCTTCCTCAGGAAAATAGATCTATATCTAGCTATATTCTTAAGTTTGTCCACTCAGTATAGGACTTCTCAGGATGCCAGAATTCTTGACATCTATGGTTCTTGTTATTCCCGTAGCCAAACTCTACGTGTTTCCTAAACCTGATACTTCTTTGAAACTGTCACCAAAGCCGTAGATGAGGGTAAGGTGGTTCATACAGCCTATCTAGATCTTGTCAAGGCTTTCGACACCATCCCCCACTCTGGAATTATAGATAAACTCACTAAACTAGGTATCAATCCCTATGCCACAAGATGGGTTGTCAACTGGCTCACTTGCAGAACCCACATTGTGAAAGTAGCAGACTCCTAATCCAACTTCAGACCAGTGACAAGTGGAGTACCACAGGGTTCAGTCCTGGGTCCTCTCCTGTTTGGTATCTACTTCTCTGAAGTACAGGCTAACACAGAAGGTCTTTGGCTAACTAAGTTTGCAGATGATTGCAAACTAGGAGCCATAATCAAAACTCCTAACAATGTGGACATCCTACAAAAGGGCCTCACTGAGACAGATACCTGGTGTCAAAGCCATGGCCTCAAGCTCAATGCCAAAAAGTGCATTGTCATCCCTTTTGGTAAAAAACTCTGTACCCATGAACTACCACATAGGTGATAGTCTACTTAACACCAAAAGTGTGATAAGAGACCTTGGGACACAGGTGGACAGTAGTCTCTCCTTTGATAATCACATCGCCACAGTAGTCAGGAAATCCTTCTATGTGACACACCTCATCACAAAAGGTTTCTCATCCAGGAAAAAAGAGGTCATTGTTCCCCACTACTTATCACTCATTAGACCCATTATAGAGTACAATGCCCCTTTTGGTATGTACCTCACAAGACATCTACAACAACTGGAAAGAAGACCGCAGAAATACCTCACAAAGAGGATTACTGGCCTTAAACAGATGCCCTACGCAGACCGTCTCAAAAAACTTCATCTTTACTCTGTCGCATATCGCCTACTCAGAGGCGATATCTGCCTAACATACAAAGCTGTGTCAAACCCAGAGCTGTTGGACATGCTCCACTTAAAGAAATCCCAATCCCTCAGAGCTACACGCTCTAGGGACCTAAACCTTGTCACCACAATAAACAGAACATGCTGGAGGGATAGATTCCTGTCCCAGAGACTTCCCATACTCTGGAATAAACTACCTATCTATATCAAACAAAGCTCATTAGCATTCTTCGAGAAAAATCTTGATGATTGGATGGGAGATATGAAATTCACCCTGAGGATCACTTCTGTGGCTCTGCTTGACAGGGGCACAGGTAAATAATTTTCTTGGGTGGCAAAAGCCAGGGTACCGTTTGGCTAGGCTTATATAGGCCCTAGGGCCAATAGCCTAGTACCTACCTATGAACCTATAAAAATATTCAGTGGTATGTAATATATCAGTATATCTACAACAACATCCCCTGACTTTCCAGATTCCAATTTTGGGATATGTAAAAAGGGAGATGTTTTGGTGGAGAGACCATTTTTTATCTGAATCCAAGTCTCCAATTTCCCTTCCATCTCCAGTCTGCAACTATAGACATCTAAGAATTTGCTTGGGGAGCAGTATTGATGGGGTAAAAGTACAGGGTCTTTGACAAAAAACAAGGCAGACAAAATCACATAAACTTAAAATAGTTGCTAGTTGTCATAAAGGTACTCAAATTTCTCAATCCCGTGTTGTTCCCAAACCAATTACAAGTGACTGCAGACAACACCACAGTGATGTGGTACATAAGCAAACAGGGTGCTTCAGACCTTAATCTCTGTGCAGAATAGCCATGGTAGCCAGGGATATAGCAATTCAACACAATCTAACTCTACAGGTATCTTACATCCCATCAGAACAAAACAGCCCCCTGTTGAAATGTCTGGACTCAAATGCTGAGTGCTGAAAGGCTGAAAAAAAGACTGAAAATGCAGGAGAAGAGTGAATGTCGAAAATCACTTTTCTCCTTAAACTTCTCTTTTGGGGGCCTTGCACTCCTCACACCCCCAAATGTATATATACCAACTCCAAGGTCACCATACCTCAGAGAAAAGGGAATATTCTGAGAAATCTTATCTCAGACTTACTATGTATAAGTCTGATCTTTTGGCCATTCTATCTCTGCATTTTGGGACTCTCTCTAGCGGTTCTCAACATTTCAAATGGTCAGTGAGCAAAACATTGTGGCAGGCAGACAGGCAAGCTAAGCAGGACAAGAATAGACCATCATGAATAGAAACTGAATTAGAGTCATGATCCAGCTCTGGGGAAACACCGAAGTAGATCATTATGCCTGCATTTACAACAGACAACTGGCCAAATTCTGCTACCCTGGAAAGGGGCTAGAGCTACCCATTCCAGGGAAATAAATTTGGCCTGCAACTTGAATAGGACATGCTGGAGGGGCAGATTTGTCTCCCAGCAACTACCGTGTCTTTGGAATACCCTGCCAATTCATGTTAATCTGAGCACCTCTATAACACTGTTCAAAAGGAACCTAAATGAGTGGATGGGGCACCGTAAATTCTTACCGGGAATAGCGCCCACAACCTTCCTGGACATGGGCAGTCATTACTAAATAAATCCTCGGTATTGACTAGAATATTTATTGTATTACATTGGAATGAAATGGCTAGGCTTGAACTGACCTCTGGGTTGATATCATGAGTAACCTCCTATGATCATATGATCCAGGACTCCTTGCAAGTATGCCTAGAAAACAGATACATTTTAATTTCCTTGGATGGGAATGTTCTTGCTTGCCTTCAGGGTCATTCTGAAGATTCAGAAGGACACTCTAAATATCACTATGGTGACTCCTTTGGCCCAGGTAACAGTGATTTTCCCTTCTTTTGGAAATGGCCAAGGGCAATTACCATAGACGTGATCACAAACTGGACCTATTTGCACAATAATCCAAAACTGTATTGGGCATAATTCAATAAGCTATTAAATCCAGTACACACTAACACAAACAAGATGATACCATAGTCAACCAGTTCCATATCCATAGAGACAGGCAACCAATCAAGCTCTTGATGTCCATACGCAATCAAATAACCACCTTCCACATTTCTCCTTCCAACTATTTCCCTCAGTTACCATCAAAAATACCTCAACAAATTAAAACCTAGTACAACTGCCCCTGACAATCTACCTGGGGAATATCTTAAAATAGAAGTTGAGACTATTCCATATCTAGTCTCAGTTCTTATAAATCAATTCATGACTAAAAGTAAAGTCCACTGCACAGGGGCAGAATCAATACAGATCTTTGAAATTATAGGCCAATTGCCATTTTATCTCACCTATCAAAATTATTAGAAAAATATATTCGTATGTAACTTCTCAACTATATAATACACAACCAGCTTCTGTCTTCAGTCCAACACTGGTTCCTTACTCAACACAACCACTACTTTGTTGAATTTTGTTAATGCTGTCAACACCCACAAAAATGCCGGAAGCCTAGTCTCCGCCATCTTCCAGGACTAATTAAAAGCTTTTGATACTGTCTCTCCCCAGAAACTCTTACATAAACTCTCATCCTTGGGTGTCTTCAACTCTTCACTGCAATGGTTCCATAACTACCTCTCAAACAAAGTACAAGCAGTGAAATGGAAAAAAAATTATTTCTCCACTTTCTTGCCAGTAACTATTGGTGTTCCACAAGGTTCCATACTTTTCAACATATTCATCAAGGACCTGCACAGTGCTACAAAAAATGCAATCCTGGTATAATATGCTGATGACTTGACCTTAATCTACTCTGTCAAAACTGTCTCTAAACTCCAAGGCTTTACATAACAATCTTTCTTATCAATTGAAAGAAGGCTAAATAATTCACAACTACTTGTAAACACTAATAGTGAGAGTTTGGCATAAAGGTTAAGGTCTTTATCACAGAGATACAAGGTACAGGGTTCAATTCTGGCCTCTGGTTAGTAGCTAGGCTTGTAATAGTCTGTAAATTGATAGCCTAGTATTTACCTATGTATCTATGAAAAAACAAAATTACTACTCATTACTTCAAAATACATCTCTGCCAAAACAACAGTATCCACTATCACCTCTGCAAAATGGTCAAGTAAATCACACAAAGTACTGGGTGTTGTCATAGATAATTAGTTGAAATTTGCCCACAGTACATTTCACATGGTTATAAAAATCATCAAAAATAGGTACATAATACAGAGAAAAAACATACCTCAAAAACATGGCCAGAAGATGTATAGTCTCTTCTTTCTTATTGCTTTCTTTCCTGTCTTCTGCCCCAGTCTTCACTACTCATCAAGTCTCACAACTATCCAAAGTTGAGCAATGTTATAATAAAATGGCCAAATTTCATGTAAAATATAACAATAGAACAAAACACTGCCTAGCACTCAGAAGATTAAATTGGTTAGTACTACCACATCACCTACCTCTGTCTCAGTTAACTTCAATACACTGGCTTCTCTGCTAGCCAGAAAATTGCTCAGTCCTCAATAATGTAATGCAACACTTCTCCCCAACAGAATTTTATGCTCTAGAGGAAAAATCATTAATCAGTATAACCAAATTATCTAATATTACAGGTGACTTTCTGTATTCAAATTGTGTACTACGTCATAAAATGCTCATTTAAAACAACTAAAATTTCAACATTAAAATGGATCTGCTCCTTTATATATCCATGATAAATGCCATCAGAATCTTTAGCTTGTCACATAACAACATGTCTTCACCAAAGTATGAATAGTTGTACTAGCATCTCCCTGCCATATACATATATCTGATGTTGTCAATCTTCATTTACCTAGACATTTGAGACATGGTTCCGATCCTCAAAACCGGCTCTGCTGTTACACTGCTCACACAAGCTAAAAACTCTTGAGCTAAGATTCTACCAAAAATACCCCTCTCCAGATTACCTCAGATCTCATTTGCCGCTCTTGTCGCAAGATGCGTCAGCCAGTTTCTCTCGCAGCTAAGTAAGTAAAAATTTTTCTATTTTTTCCCTTGATTTTTCTGCTCAGTCTCACATTCTGAATCTCACATTTCTTTTATATATGTATAAATATATATATATATATATATATATATATATATATATATATATATATATATGTGTGTGTGTGTATGTATATATATATATATATATATATATATATATATATATATATATATATATATATATGGGTCTACTTTGAAACACCTAAAACCCATAAAATCTAATTTCATAACATTGAGACTAAAACATCTATAATATATATATATATATATATATATATATATATATATATATATATATATATATATATAGATATATATATATATATACATATATATATATATATATATATATATATATATATATATATATGTAACTTTGGGCTACTATTGTTGAGAGTTTTCCTTTCCTTCTGTGAGGTGTGTGTTTGCTGCCTGTTGACCTCTCATTTTTTTGTGACTGTCAACATGGCGGATAAATCAAAATGTACTACTGGCTTTAAACAGTGCCAGGATTGTGGACGCAAGATGCCCAATTCCAACAGGCATTCTTCCTGTGTGTATTGTTTAGTACCAGCTCATCTCCATTTGCATGGCTTTCAGTAACTGGACCTTAATCAAAAGAAAAATAAATTAATTTTGAAAGTTCTAATTAAGTCTTCTTTTTAGGAGGGTCTATCCAAGAATGACACATCCCCTTCTATATCAGATCTTGGACTTAAGAAAAGCCACTCTTTACCAATGTCTCCTTCAGCTCTGGCAGCCAGAACGCATAAGCCTTCAGCTCCCACCACTTTAGCGGAACCGAAGGCTAAAGTTTGGAAACTCTCGGAACCGACTGCTTCAGCACCACCTTCTATGGCTCCACACACCTCAGTGCCAGTCACATCAGTACTGACATCTTTGGCTCCCCTGTCGGTTCTGATACCACCTACTATGCATCCACAAATGTTGGAACCTCAATCAGTAAAACAGACATGATTACCACACCCTGGACAAGGTATTCACTCTCTATCAAACCCTTTGTGAATCAGTTTCTGAGTCTCTTTCTTGACAGACCTGAATTCCCCTCAGGCTTTTCTGTTTGGTCATCCAGGATTCTAACTGAAGTCACCATCATGAGGTTGATGGATCAACTCCTAGTGGCCAGGGGTCTTTCTTTTTCTTCCCAGACCCCTCTCCATTCTGGAGTTGGGGTGTTTTCATAGGTTCATAGGTAGGTACTAGGCTATCAGCCCTAGGGCCCATACAAGCCCAGCCAAAAAGGTACCTGGCTTTTGCCACCCAAGAAAATTATTTTCCTGTGCCACTGTCGAGCAGAGCCACAGAAGTGATCCCGGGGTGAATTTCCTAT